>NW_009224853.1:158682-173377 GCF_000690835.1 Fulmarus glacialis
CTGAATTATACATTTCAGCATGACAGTGAGGAATATGGGGAGATACCCTGATACGATTTCCTGATTACCTGTAACATTGCCTGTCTCTTTCTAAATTATCCTACTGGAGGCAGGAAATATCAGGTCTATTAGAGAAACGACTCTCCGGCTATTAGTTTTTAGAGCTTTAAATAGTCTTATCTCAATGGACGTGTTTGCCCTGTGGCTCATCTATCACCCCTAAAATGTTTTATCAGCACCTGAAAAATCTCAATAAGAAGAATAGCCTCAAACGTTACCCATTCAAGGGGCTTTCAGATACAGAATGTATTTTTTAAAAAAAGGTCTTTTAAGATCTGATATTATTTGCTGGCTTTTCAACCCCATTTCATAGCTCCCACAGCACCACTTCTATAAATACTCCTCACCAACAAAGAAAGGAAATCACAATAGATTAAAAGAAAACCAGGTTAACGGGCAGCAAATCAATGTCCATTCAGCCTCAGACATTTGTGAAAATAAAGGATTATGAAGAATTATTGCTAGGTACTAGCTGTGTGAAGACCTTTTGTGGCATCTTCATCTTCTTTAACAGATAGTTATTGGAGGTCTAAGAAAAGCTCTCGGTGTCAGAAGCCAGTTGTATTAGAAATAAGCAGAAGTTACAATGCTGTAAGATGTTACAGTTTTTGTAAATTTTGTACTATTTGACATATTCAGATTATGAGTGTCTTGTTTTTTCTTCAAAAAATGCTGTTTCTAGTTTGTGTGTGTGTTATGTTGAGGTCTAATGGAGAGGAGATGGAGACAAGGCATGGGGCATGGTGGGTTTTTCTTTCTTTGTCTACTCATTACTGCAGCCCCTGTCTGACCGTCTTCACAGGACCTCAGAGTCAGAGCTTTCAGAGCCGGTGAACCTGTGCCCAATTTGGACTCAGTCACTATAAGGCATTATTTTTAGTGAATCGAAAGCCAGAAAAGGAGAATTAAGCTCAACAAGGTGAGTTTTTTATGTCCAGGGTCTTTCAGAGACAGCCTCACCACCAGAAAATAACTGTGTTAGTAACAAAAATGGTGATGCAACAGAGTCAGTTGTAGTAAACATCTGAAAACCTTCCTTAGGGCTTCTTACTTGTAAATTTTGCCATATCTTTGCCACCTGGTGTTCTTCACCATTAAAATCAGTGGGCGAGCCTCCTCTGACCTTTGAATGAGCCAGTTGTGTTCTGCTGCAGAAGGAAATGAGTTATGAGTTATGAAGCAGGGAATGAAAAGATTGTCTCAGAGAAGAAGAAGAAACTCTTTTTGAAAAGCACACTAATAATACCATAAACAGCTGCTTTCTGGCTCCAGTCTAACCTTTCCCAGGGAGGGCCTTTCATCTCTGATGTGTTTCACAGTTTTTCTTTGGACAGGAAACTGCCATTTAAAAAAAAATTGTCTTTGGTGAAACCGTACAGGTTTTATTTGCAGGGAGCGAGGGGTCACAAACTTACATTGGTGTTACGAACTCTGTAAAGGATGTGTTGCGCTTGAAAGCTGGGTGGTCATGATGGACACTTAGAGAGGCTTCGTTTTCAGGTGTGATGAAACCCACGTTCAGTGACTTACAGCGTTGTTAGCGCTAAGTGCTTTGGGACTTAAAAACAGCTCAGCGGACAGCCATGGCTATTGCAGTCAGCGACAAAGAAGGATCAAGACTGGGGAAAGAGGACACAGGCGGTGTTACAAGGTGACATTCCCACTGATCCATGGACCCACTAAGCCCCCGAACTGCAAAGAAGTGGAAAGTGAGCTGTGGTGGTTGTGAATTTTAAGTGTTAGATCTACCTCTGGTTAAACCAGATTATAAATTACGTGGCAAACCTGATTTTGCTTTTCAATTCTCTCTGAAAAGTATGTTAACATGTAAGAAGTTCTGTCTCTTGGGTCCCTGCTGCTGTTTTAACCTAACTTCTTTCTGCTAATTCAGGAGCAAGCATGGCCACCACTAAGATGTGCGTGGTGAGAGGCAGCAAAACAGGAGCAGGTTGTTCTCAGATCTTCATACGCCGGGATCACTGCCATGGTTTGCGGTTAAATCTAGTGGGTGCTCTGTGCGTATCATCTTAGCTTCTCTTTTGCTGCTATTGAAATATTGGATGTGTACTGCATTTCCCAGCCAGCAAAGGTCCCGCATATGGAGAGGTCTTTCCTGTAAGTGGTGGTTTTTTTTGTCATGCACAAATGATTAACAGCTAAATCAATTGTGTCAGAGGTTGAGCAAGCTGTATCACATAGGCACATCTTGAGTTTAGTCTGGGGCAAAGTCATCTGAAACAAAAAGATAAAGCAAAAAAGGCAAACAAAAAGCTTTGCACAGCCTAAGCCATCTTTCCTAACAGTTTGTCCTCCGTGTCTAGAGATGAAAGGACAGTTAATCACTGACTGCCTGTTCAGTAACATTGCGTTAAAAAACTGGCTGCCTGAAACACAATCTTTTTATTCGGAGCAGATTCCTACAAGGAATCAGTTAATGTGCTTCTCTGTGTTAAATTGTTATCATCAAGCTGCCAAACTAGAAAGATGCAGCAGCCAGTAGCTTATTTTGCGGAGACGTGGCTCCGCAGTCAGAATAATGTCATTTGTAAGGTAACTGTAACACATTAAGAGGTGTAGCACTTGGCCAGGTAATGATGCTGAGGTTGTCAGGTTTGTTTTATATTAGTGAATATGTTTAATTTTATATATAGCATCCATCATTCCCATAATGAGCAAATTAAAATGTATTTATTCTTTGTATCATCGGAGCACTCGGAGACTCAGCCCAGGGTGAGAGTCAGTGCAAGACTGCATCTATTCAAAGAACCTCTGCTTGTCCAGCAAGAGGAAGGGTGGGAAAATATGATGATAGTCATCATTTTGTACAGGGAATCACAGATTCAGAGAACTTTTCTCCCTCTAAGACACTCATTGTAGGTTAAGACTAATTAGGAAAATGAAGGGAAAGACTGTTGTGTCTCAGGAATCAAAAAGCCATACCTGAAGTGAGAAGTGGCAGGACTGCAAAGGCTGCCTCAACAGGCAACCAAAGAAAAATTCTGCAAGGTTGCGAGGATCCTGATCTGCCTTTGAAAGCCCAACTGAACTGACGGGAATCAGCCCTTGGTAAGTTCTCTGCCCCTGTTAGGGCCATTTAAGAGAGAGAATGACTCAACGTAGTAGCTAGAAAACACCAAGACGTTTCATTTGATACCCTGACCTTGCTTCCATGCGCTCAAGACTCTGGGGACATGGAGCAGAGGATCTCTATGGAAGGGCTTGGCCAGGGCTGGTGCTTGTCTTCCCCCTGCAGCACGAGCCCGAGCCCCGGTGAGAGGCAGCAAAAGGCACTCTCGGCAAGCAAAGCTTTCCCTGAGCCATGAGAATAACTGCTTACGCCTCCTGCCCGGCCTTCCTCTGGAAGGCAGACAGGAAAAGCAGAAATAAATAAATGATTTTGCAGTCTACTCTATTCCTAGAAAGCTGACTTTAGTTTACTTATCACTTCACTCTTGCCAAGACTGGAGCATGTTTCATTTGTTGAAATATTCATTTTTCCCCCTCCCTTGAAAGGAGCGTTACAAATCAAAGTGTAAATTGCTCCTGGACAGATCTTTGCTTCCTTCCCACTTCCCTCCAGAAAGCCATGTACTAACAATTGCAACATTTACCTTGTGAATCTGCCAGGTGGTGGGTCATCTGCTGCGTACAGCGTGGAAAAACAACCCAGTAATTTATCTTTTTCTGCTTGAACCATTTTCAACCCCCCCGGCAGACGGAATGGGAGCGGTGGTGATTTCAAATCGCCGATGGTACCTTGGAGCGATGAGCACAGCACGCACCGCGTTTGCTCCGTACCCTGTCACGCTGTTGCTGCTTTATGCCGTACTCGGCATCCTAACCGTTCGTTGCTTTGGGTAAGTGGGTGTTTCTGAAGCCATGTCCATGGGGTGATATAGTAAAGAACGAAAATCAGTACGGACTCTCTGCTTTCACTTCGCATGGCACATAATTGCTGTCTTGAGCCATTTCTGTATTTCTAATGAATAGCGAAAGACATTGTTTTGAAGTTAACGTAGTGCAATGTGTCTGCTTTTAGAAAAGTAATCCTGTTTGATAAATCTGAGATGACAAATTGCCACGGTCGTGTTGTAATGTGGAATTCTGTTTGCGACAAGCAGCCTCCTCCCGTGCTAGCTGCCCGACAGTGTGCTGGGAAGACGGGGTTTTGTTTTCTTTGAGTACGTAAATGGCAAGAATCTGGCTGGTAGTTGTTTCTTTCTCTGCTAGCTTAATAGATTTTGCTCTTTCAGAGGACTACAGTCAATCAGTGACTGTAATCTTTCCAATCTAACTCTATTTTTCCGCTGTTCTCTGAACTTTGAGCTCTGATTTCATGCCTCAGTGAGCTGATGAGTTTTTGTAATTCCCTTATTCCATGTGATTTTTAATATGCAGTAATGGGAGCCCCTTGCCAGGCGCTAAATCATCCTTAAAGCTTCAGCTGTTGCTATTCCTTGTCTGGGTGGAGGAATTGGGAACACTACCGTGGTAGTTAGCTTGTCAAAGTGGGTATGAAAAGAAACTAATTGTCACTGTTTCACTAAAGCTTCCCACTTAGATTAGGTGCTACAAGGAAGCATTTGACTGGGATGAGGATTTAATCAGAAATACCGAATCTGCCAAAAGAGTAGTCAATATTTTAGCTGTGGCATCGTGGAAACCTCGGAGACAGTTGTCATGTGAGGGGGCGAGAGAGGGGCTGGGGTGAAGAGTAAAGGCTCACACTTGGGGTTCAGGTTCATTACTGGGATGAAAGGGATTAACGGGGTAATGACTCTCTATTGTGAACCGAGAATAGAGTCTAAGACTAATGGTTTTGGCCAGCTTGAGAAAAAATAGCCTGCTTGGCAAAGGGAGGCACTTAAGCCTGGTTTTCAAAAATGCTGAATGTGTGCCAGCCCTTAGCATTGCGACTGGCATTTGTCATGGAGGTGTCTGACCTGGGAGCTGTTTGTCGTCTACGGCAGCGAGGTACCAAAATGCTACCTGTGCAGCAAGCAGCAGGGAGCAGTGGGACAAGGGCAGCAACTGATGGGGCAGATTTTACTGTTGGCCACTTTGCCAGGTTATTTGGTAGGACTTGCCAAGGTTGAGATGAAGCCCAGGTTGGTGGGACATGGGTTGAGTTTCCCATGCTGGCTAGATCAAACGTGTGTCCTGCAGTCACCCTTCCTGAGTCCTCTGCAGACTTACTCTTATGGTGGTGTAGAAGACTGGGTCTAGTCTTGGGCATTGAAGAGTGGATCAGGTTTCGTACAGAATTAATGCCAGTATGAAATGAGTACCAAAATCTAGGGGTTGCATGGAAGATTTGGTGAGGTCTAATAAGCGTTCGTTCTCTTTGCCATGTAGTTTTGCACGGTTACAGGCCAAGTTGCTCTGTCCTCGCAGCTCGGTGGTTTCACACCCTGAAGCTCTCGTGTTGTTGAATGCAGTGGTGAAAACGAGTCCCTTAACCTGAGCGGCACCAACAAGAACGTGGCTAGTGGCAGGTGGGCCCAGTCCGTGAGCAACCGGCCGCAGCCCCGCGACTGCGCGCTCTCCGCCTGGTCCTCGTGGAGCAAGTGCGATCCCTGTCAAAAGAAAAGGGTGAGTGTTTGTGGTCTAGGCATGACGTTTGAGAAGCTGGGAGGCAGGACCTCCTCCAAGCCTTGTCTTTTTTGTCCATGGGGAAAGCCCTGTAGCGGTGAGACTGCAGGCTTTTGCTTTCAGGTGCCTTTTAGCTCTTCGGCTCTTCACCCCTAGTAACTCCAGTGGTTTCCAGGCTGCCTCGCTGTCCTGAGAAGGTGTAAGCCCAGACTTGGTGAAAACACAGGCGGGAAGCCCAGGCTTTGCAGGGACTTTCTCTCCAACACAGTCCTCTTCTTCCAGCATCGGTGCGAGGCACCATCCCCACTAATGGTTCCCCGTGGGACCTGGAGACACTCAGTGCTTCTCGGGGTTAAGCTGCTTTTTCTTGTCTGCCAACAAGCATTTTCTACCCGAGAAGACCCATCAAACAAAAGTAATGATCCCAACAGTGCGAAGAGCAAAATCCCCATTGCTAGAGGGAACTCTGCTAACGAGCTGGAGAAGCCATTCCCAGGCTTAAGTGGGAATAACCAGTGATGGGAGTTGGGAAGCGTGAAGCTTCGTATCAAGGAGTTAATCTTAAAAGCTGGGAAAAAAAGGAGGGCTAACATATTGGACCGAGTAATTGACTGCTTCACAGCAGTGTTGTGGGCGGAAAAAAATCCCTAATGATACAGAGGGCCAAGTAAATACACTGACAGAAAATAACAAGGGATGTCGTTACCAGTGCTAATTGAAAGAGGAGAGATGTAACTGAATCGTTCCTTACTCTTGCAAATGCCCGCACTACCCTGTCAGGCTCATTTAAACAAACTGTCAAAGAAAAGCAAATTTTCCTTCATCCCTTCCAATCCCCAATCCTTCCTTAGTAAAATTAAAACTGTCGCAGATCAGAAACCTTTGAAAGGAGGCACGTTACCAGCATCACACTTCCTTGCCGACACTTTTTTTTTAATATGATGGTACTCTTAGATCAGATCTCACCGACACAAAGTTTGTTTTTTAACTAGGCAAGCGTAAAATTCACAATTTCTGTACACTTGAGTCAATATTTTTTTATTTCATCGCAGTACAGATTTGCCCGCCTGGAACAACCTTCTCAGTTCAATGGAGATCCATGCGATTACTCTGACAAAGAAACTGAAGACTGTGTTACAAATAATCCTTGCAGGAGTAAAGTTAGATGTGAAGGTTTTGTGTGTGCAGTTACAGGTAAGGACTTACGGACTGAGAGGTGGTGATGCTTGGGTGGCATCTCTGACACCACCACGCTGAACTTTCTGCTTCTACAAGGGTTTGTTGGGCCAAAGAGGTGTCAGGAGTTGACCCGGGTCCATCCATGCTTGTGTTGTGTTTGCATCAGTGATTTTGAATGAGTCTATTAGCCAACGTCTGTCAGTCTAAAGCATGTCTTTAGAATCTCCAAAGAGGAAATTAAAACCCAGTTATATCAGTAAAATCTGCAGGACAAGTGGATCTGACAGCAACAGGAGAACATGCACTGGGCATCCTTGACACATGCCCAAGAGCACAGCAGACTATGATGGTGGTCCTCATGGCATTTCCCTCCATCCCTATCAACGACTAATTAGTCAGGGACACTGTAAGCAGTGTGGGAAAGGAAGGCAGCAGTTAGCTGTATCCAAAATTTGATCAGCCTCTGCTTTGCACTCTGGCAGCGGAGAGCAAAGTGTGGAGGGAGCAGAGGGGAGCTCAGCACAGGAGATGGGGCAAAGGAGACCCACTCTGATCTCTGTCCCCCAGGCTGGTGTTTTGGTGAGACTGAAAAACAACTCAGTAATTACGGACGAGGGAAGGGGAAAAAAAATAATTCCATATACAAGGTCTGCTGAACAGTCTGCAGCATTAGTTCTCAAAACTAAAAAATTTTAGCAACAAAAAATTTCTATTCTTTTTTATACTTTTAATTAGGGTGGGGTTTTTTCTAGGTTGAACAAGGAATTTTAAGATTATGAAAGTTTTGAGCAAAACTGAGCAGATGAAGTGTGGTGATCCATGCAGATAGAGAAGAAATATTTTTCAGCTGGATTTGAACCATACGTTACAGGAGTCTTTCATTTTGTTTCTAGACTCTGAGTCAGGGAGCGTGATAATAGATTGTTTTATGAGTAATTTACACCTTGCATCCTAGGGAGATGCATTACACGGAGGCTGCTTTGTAATGGGGATGATGACTGTGGGGACCAGTCAGATGAAAAAAACTGCAAAAAAGTGTTTAAAAAATGCGACCGGAAGATGGAGCAATACTGGGGAATAGAGAATCTGGCAAAAGGGTAAGTCAGTGACCTTCATGAGACGTTTTCTTACTTAAGGATAAGAATGACCTTATGTGGCTTCAGACATAAACACTGAAGGGAGAAAAGCTGTAGCAATTGCTACATCCAGGAGCTAGTTAGGATCCAAAAGCCCAGTGGGAAAATCCTTGTTGACTCGATGAGTCTTTCGGAGAGAGATGAGGTGAGTCAAAGTCCCAGATGTACCCAGGAGTACTTGTGCACCCTGTGGAGATCAGCAGCTCAGCTTGCACGTATGTCCTGCGTGAGAACCAGTGCGTGCTCTTTGTGTTGCCAAAACTTGGTGGGTGAAGGGCAAAGTGTCAACACCAAATGTTTCTCTAATGTCTACAGGTACTTGCACTTAAATTAATCAGTGGGAGAGTTTTGATAATCCAATTATTTTGCACAGATGTAAGTAAAGTTAGACTTTGGCCTAATTCAGTTCGGAATGTCCTAGCCGTTAGGAACTGAGAGACTACTTCAAACCGTGCTTCTGAAATAGAAGCAAAGGAAGGTTTGTTAAAATCTGAGGATAATGTTATATCATTCTTTGTAGAGTGACTTAAATCAGCATCTTGGATTGCCTAAAATCTGAACCTGACTATGGATTTGTATTTTTGCACAGTGTATTGTTTTTGAGGGGGTCAAAATTTCTTGGATTTCTTTCACAACAGTGAGAGAAGGTGGAATTTGTGTCCTTTGTGAGAGTGTAATAGGATTAATCTGCATGCTAGCAAGCTCCAACTTTGTGGAGATTAAAATCCATGTCTGAATTGATCCAGCTTTTACATGCTAAGACTGTGGCAACTTTGTGTAAGATCGGACTGTGTGAAAAGAGTTTTTTCTCATTCTGCAGGAAAAAAATGCTTTTTACATAAAAAAAAGGAAAAGAAAAAATTACATTGCAAGGAAAAAATTATAATTTCCTCCTTATTCTCTGGAGATATGGCTGCTGCACGTCATTGCTAATGCTTTGTACTTCTGAGTTTAATCAAAATTAAAAATAATGTTGGACAATTATAGGAACATACTTCTCATCTCTTTGAAGCTGCAATTGCTCAGTAATTTGTGTTTGGTGGACTTCCCTTCTTTTCGGATTGTTCTAAAATTAGAGTTAATATTTTACAGCTTCAGAGTCATTATCATGCAAGTCCCTCTCCCCAAAATAAGGACAGCCAGATCTAACAGAGACCTGGAATGCTAATGGGGACACAACTTGGTCTATTAGCAATTTATCTTTTTTTTGGTGAAGTTTCGTCTGACGACTCTTGTTACTTTTTGAGTATGAGTTTGTGGAGGTGAGTGCTGTGTCCTCAGCTGTGTACCACGAGGGCGATGTGAGGGTGTCCTGACAGTGAGCAACAGAAGGGTTTTTACTGCAACAGATCCCAGAGCAGACAGGTTAAGATTACTGTCCATCATCCACTAAAATAAAAGGAAAACTTCCCAGTGATTTCAAGGATTAGTTGAACAATTGCTTGAGTACCTTTATTCTTGTTCCCTGACAATTTTTACTCTCATTACTGACCTCTGGTTGATCCTTGACCAGCCTGGCAAAGATTATGACTGATAAACCAGAACAAAGAAATGTGAATTAAAAATTAGTCTGGACTGATGAGATGGGTCGGCAAACCGGTCTTTGAAGATCCTGCTGGATGCTGCTGCACTACTGCGGGCATTTGGGGATGCTCAGGGTGGGCAACCTGGTGGGGCAGGGCTTTGGCTGGTCCAGTTTGTTCTGCTCTTCCCAGAGAGTTCCAGTAAAGGCTACAAAAGTTGCCAGTGCTGGTGGCAGTAATGCTCTGGTGTCATTCATACCTGGGTGGTGAAAATTGCCCTTCATATTCATCGAAGTGTCAAAATTTGACTCTGTCTTTTGCTTTCTTGTTAGTCAGTTAGTTTTTTCTGGAGCAGCCGGTTTGGTCGGATAGTGAAAGAGGTAAAACTTTCTTTTGGGGTTTCAAAATAAAGAATTACGAAACAAAGAGCCCTCAGCCAAACAAAACTATCTTTTGCCTTTCTCAGCCAAGGCATTTGATGTTTACCTCTAAATCGATGATAATCTTAATATTTTGCTGTTATGCTTCATGTACAGGTTAAATATCTTCACAAACAACTTGGAAGGATTAGTTCTTGATCACAGGTACTATGCTGGGGGATGTTCTCCCCATTATATCATGGACACAAGATTCAGAAAGCCATACAATGTAGAAAGCTATACACCAGAGGTACGTGTCAGATTTGTCTGCAAATAAACGTACATACATATATTCCAATAAATTTAGTGCGCAATACTGATAAAGCTTCATTACTAAATAATTTTATTAAAAAATTATGAAGTTTGTGAGACCAAATGGGATAAGACTGAATTTAGCCCTACTTCTAGAACATCATCATACCCCATGCACTCTATGAAGTTGGACACATCCCCTTATAATATCTGTGTGCACTGGAATAGATGGCAATGTTCCCTTGGACCTTGTCATTGCAAAAACTGAGCCTAACCTTCCTGGTGCCATCTGTCCAAGAGGGCCCAAAAGCCACCCAACGGGCATGGGGAGGTTAACTTTAGACAGAATTTAGACAGCCTTGAGAGCCAGGCTGGGAAAGCTGTCCTGCAACAGCCTAGGATTTAGCAGCACACTATGTGCTTTGTGTGAAAGCTTATTTTTGTGGTGCATCAAAGCTATATTTCAAATATTATATATTTGACCTTAATGCTTTTGATGACATAGCATGATATTTTTGAGTGTTGCCCACTAGGAAACCTTTTCCTTTTAAAATTCATGCTTTAATTGATGCCTGTGTTTAAGACTTCACCTTCTTTGCATAAGATTGACATATTAAGTAAAAGCCTGGGGTCCTTGCAGTATGGAGGAGATAGTAGCTTTCCTGCTGCTGTAGATGAAGTATTCTTGAAGTGCCAGTCTTAATAATAATAGTGCTTTGCAATTATACAAGGCGTTTCATCTTCAAAGTGCAAGCATTAATTCACAAGTATACTTGCATCTGTATTCCTTCCCCATGCTTCAGGTGTACAATCGCTATGCAGGAAATTAAACGTGTTGTTTTTGCTTTCTGTTTAGACCAAAGGCAAATTTGAATTTACAATGACTGAATATGACTCCTACGCAAATTATGAAAGCAGTGTCCTGAAGGCAAAAGCTTCGCAGTCTAGCTTCAGTTTTGGTATAAAAATACCAGGAGTGTTTGAACTTGGTTACAATTCAAACGACAACAGGTTCAAGAAGTTCATTCAAAGGATGAAAAGATTTTCTTCAACTGTAAGCGCTGCTCCACTTAATTCTCTGCTAACGCCTTGTCTGTATGTGTGTGTATATCGGTTTGATCCTCATCATCAGGTCAGCAGCCATGACTAGGATAAATGAAATCTTTCCTGCTGATTGGATTTTGCAGTTTGCATTGGTCAAGTGTCTACTAAGGCCACAACGCCTTCGTTTGTGTTTACAGCACCCAGGAGCTTTTCCATTCACCTCTCGGCCAGGAACCGGACTGCTTAACCTCCGAAATCAGCCACAATTGAGTGCAGTCTGTCCAGTGTCCTCCTGGGTATCCCCGTTTGGATGTTTGTAGTGAAGTCATTTAAAAAAAATGAAACTAAGAAGCCGGTTCAAATGGCCTCCCCTCCATACAGTGAACCCCGCTAGTAGGAGGTGTATGCGTGACCCTCCGTGCTGCGCCCAGCCGTGGACGCTCTGCACCTTGCCCTGCCAGCCATTAGGAAGTTCTTACCACTGATGCCAAAGCCGGCTGGCAGGTGGGAGCTGAGTGGGTGCAACCAACACAATGACTCCTCCAAGGGAATCTGCACAGGTAGAATTGGGGTTTAGCTAACGAGCCTGGGAGCCCAGAGTTCCCTCTGCCCTACGGGGGAGTTACAGTGACTACTAGAGAAATTGGGGTGTAAGAAGGGCTTTCTGCAGTTCCAGGAATTTCTGCACCTGTACACACAGTCCAGAAACCGATCTGCGGTGTGGACAGCTATTGTCTGTGCGATCCCTGCAGAATATCATCTCACACGTGAAGGGCCATCCCTCTTCTAGGTGGGTTCAGCAAGGCAGGAGCTGTCACTTCGGCGAATGATAATGCAAACAGCGAAGCCAAGCTGTTCAACTGTAGGGCAGCCTTGACAATAACGTAGAATCAAAACTGCTAACAGGCCTTCCATGGGTTTAATTATAGACCTACACATGCCATTTTACTTCGGCTGATGTGATCTGTCTGCCGAGTACATCATTCACCAGATCAGGACACACACAACACACAATGCGGATGGCACAATCTTTTCCAGTCTCGTCTGTGGAGATTTGGTCGCAGCTGTGATCTAATGCACACTTTAAGCTGGCTGGAGATGCTTTAATCTATAACTCCCAGGACTGCTTTACGAGATTCAGTCTGAGGTAGTGTGCACCATCATTTGATTTCTTTTTTTCATCTGTTATTGCTGTAAACAAACCTAGCTCTTGTCAATGGTTGAATAGTATGGCTGAGCTATGTCTCTCCCCTCGGTATAACGTGCACTCAGGAATGGCAGAGTGTTCCTTGTTGCTATTAAACTTGCATTTGCTTCCTGCAAAGAGGCATTTCCCATGACAAGATCAGAGGTATATGAGAAGCATTTGCAATAGATATCCTTAAAGGAAACCAGTAATAGGTCTTGATTTTATTATTTAAGCTACAGAGTTCTATACTGAACCCCCGCTATGTGCTTGTCCTGCTGGCCTAAACAACTGGAAGCTAAATCCTTTGAACATGATGAAAGACCTCTTCTGTTCCCGACTTTTATGCCAGAAAGGGGAGATATAATATTTATCCATGTACACATTTTCTTCTTTCCTTTGAGTTTTGTTAATGGCATATTCTGTGGAATATAAATATTAATTTGGATCAGCCAGAGAATTACCATTTCACATATAAATCATCATGATTTCAGGTGTCAGAATTTTTCAGGGGAGAGCTTGTGAGAGACAAAGGCTGGTCAACACTGTTAGGGGTAGAGCAGTCTCGTGGGACGCTGCTTGTGTCCTTGCATCCTGGGTCTGTCAGAGCAGAGCCCGGAGCCTCCCTTTCCCTGTGTCCCAGTTGTGGCCTGAGCCATCACCTAACCTGTAATGGTCAGAATCCTGATTTTCAGAAACTTTACTACTAAAAGTTTTGGTTTTGCTAAATTAAAAGATTTCCACTTGCAGACCATTAAATTGATAAAGCTTGACCAGCGTTAATTGTTTAATAGCAAATAACTACCCGTTGTCACAAGAATGACATCCCCCACTTCTTCTGGGTTCTCTTGTGTTTCTGCATTTCGTGTAGTCCAGCAAATTCATTCATGCCCGTTCTGAGCTGGCTGTTGCCGTTTATAAGCTGAAGCCCCGAGCCCTGATGCTGCATTACGAGTTCCTGCAGAGACTCCATCAGCTCCCGTCAGAGTACAGCTACGGGGAGTACAGGGAGCTCTACAGAGACTATGGGACCCATTACATCACGGAGGCCACCGTCGGCGGCATCTACGAATATACTTTAGTCGTGAACAGCAATGAGCTCCGAAAGGCAGGTATGTGCACTTGATGGTTGTGAAGAAACTTTGGGGCCAGCTTTTCAGTGGGAAAACCCCTCTGCAGGCACCCAATGATGGTTCAGGTCTGAGGTCAGAAAAGAGAGATGGTGGAAGGAGTCAACGCCATCTCAAAGAAAGCCTGCAGAAAATACGGGAGTAGAAGTGCTTTATGGCAGTGAATAAAGAGCCCGGTTTTCAAAGCATGCTCAGCGTCATGGGCTTCATCTAGCTCTCAAGCCGTGGGTGCTGCCAGTTCACAGGAAAGGGCCCTGTAGCAAGTATTTTAGACGACACGTTTTGGAGGCTGACAAGATGTTGAGATGAATGAGAATCGTGTAGCTTAACGCTTTTGTTAGCTTTGAAAACCTTCACCTAAGTTCTTTTTCCATTGCCTTTCAAATGACAGTTTTGAAACACCTTTAGCCTCGAGAGCTTTTCCAGCATGTAGGAAACAGTAAATAATTTGCTGGGTGACTTTTGTGCCTGACATTGCTCTTGCTCTTTGACTCTGGCTTCCTTTTTTGCGAGAAATGATGATTGTTGTGTAGGATAGAGCGAGCCGTGTGACATTAATCAATAGCTGCACTCTCTTATTTATTCATTGGCATGGGAGTGAGTAACTGCCTTCGCTGTCTATTTGCAAAAGCATTTAGTGGTCTGCTGTGTGTGACGCTCGGTCTGTTTGCTCTTCTGCTGTCTAGGAGGTTGCTTCTCCTGTAGTCAGATACAGCCCGGAGGAATAGAATTTAGATTCAGATTTCAGATATTCAAAACGTTAGCACTGCCCAATTTCTCAGCTGGTGGTGCGGGCCCATCACAAGCCACATTTGTTTGAACTAATGTGTATTATTGTTAACATCAAAATGCTACTTGTTAGCATCTGCTGACCTAGATCAGGATCCTGCAGTAGTACCAACATTTTCACACTATTCCCAGTGCTGAGCTGGGCTGTAACTTCTCATCAGGGTTTGGTAGGTCCAGTCTGCGAATTCAGTTTTTTCTCTTCAAATCCATCATTATGTTTGTACTGTCTGTGCTGGAAATCGCATCTTCTTTTGCAGATCTAGTATCACACGCCGTGTCACATTGTTGGTACTTGCACTGCTCTCACATATAATCCAATAGCCAGATGTGTCTGTGGTTCATGGTTTGATACTTGCTGTGGGTGTCCTGGTTTCGGCTGGGATAG
>NW_009224854.1:0-12717 GCF_000690835.1 Fulmarus glacialis
GGGGGGGGGTGTGGGGGCGGGGAGGCAGGGATCTAACTAATGTCTTCAATGACTTAAAAGTTGGTGGTTATAGGGAGAACCATGTTCTTCAAGGCACACCTGAAAAGCGCAGGAGGCAACTTTCACAGGTTACAGAAGATATGTGTACCAGAAAAATGCGAGGATAAATTTTTTGTAATAAGGTTGGTCAGAAATTGGAACAGTTTCTCTAAAAAGATTTTGGAATTTCCATCGATGGAGGTACTCAGAACTCAACTGGACAAAGCCCTGAGCATCCTCTGACTTTAAAGTTAGCTGTGTTTTGATTTGGAACTGGTACAGATGACCTCTAAAGGTCCATTCCAACTTAAATTATTCTGTAATTCTGTGATCTTTCTTTAATAAGGTAATTAGTTTTCTATACTTATTAAATGTGATAGATTTAATTTCCCTGGGCATATCAGACTTGATGGGAGTGACATCAGAAGTTCTTTCAATGTGGTATTTGAACTGTGATTTGGGGACAGTTTATACATGTGAAATTTCAGGACAGATTGGAAAAGAAGTGTTTGTACATCTTTCCTAAGCTAGTAGTAACAAGTAGCCTCATAACAACAGACTATGTGCATGGTTTAGGGAGTGTTATTTCAATCCAAACTTCTTAAAGGGTGTTATCTTTGTATTATCAACACTCTTTTTTACTTTCTAGGAAAGATATAACACAAGCAGTCTCTGGCTTGATCTTTGTTTTGCAGATCTTAGAGGCATCCCATGCATTTTAGTCTTTCTCTTGAATTGCTTTGCCCATTGTGCCGTCAGATCTACTGGCTCCTCCACAACTTGTGTTATTTTAGGTTTTAATGATGATGCAGATCCCAGCTTTTGGTGTTTATTTGTTTGATTCCTCCCTTGTTTGTGTATAAAGCTGGAACGTCCTTATGTTTCATCTATGTGGCTGTCCTGATTTGATATCATCTCCACAGGGTCAGGAATAAATTTACAAGTGCAGTCTTTTTAGCCACCGATATCTTACATGTTTGATCACTGCAAATGGTTTAGCTCTGATGAATCCTTGTCATAGCAATAGTACACTTGATTAGATGTTTTTATGTTTTTCTAATATGATTTTACAGCAAGCCACTTTTACCATTTACTTCTATGTAATCAGGTAACCTGCTTCTAAGATTTTAATCAAGCAATATTTCAGCAATTTCTATGCCAGTTTTCAGAATGCTGATCTATAATGTAGTGGTGCCAAGTAGTGGTGCTTCAGCTTTTGATGCTTTGATCCTTTCAATGCTTTTAACAACATTTCACACAAAACCATTAGGGAGTGAATACCAGAAACCAAAAGCAATATGCTTACAATCATACTTTTTTGAAAAGCATTTAAACTCATAATAGTCAACCTGTAAGTCATACCACTGCTGCAGTGGATGTCACATCTCAGAACTGTAGGTGCATATTGGGGTTACACGTTTAGCAATTGCATTCTTTAATGATGTTATTTATGGAGAGCATTATGATGGGGTTGAAAAAATAAATTCATATTACTCTATTATTTCTAGTACTATTTCCAAACATACCTCAAGAGCAGAGTGGTGAGCTAACTTTTTTTTTTGCTTTTCAACTATTTTATAGGCAGTGTCTCTCTTTTTAACAGTATTAGATGCTGATGTTTTGCTTTAATCTTTATGGACCAGAAAGATTCTTCCTTTTTACAGGGCATACTTTGTGAAAGAGACACAACCCACAGTTTTATGTCATCTGGTTACTTCTGAGCTAGTTGCCTAGATGCCCTTTAGAATTGGTTAAGCAAAACAAACGTCTAGGGCATGATTCATCTAACCTATTTTAGATGGTTACTTCAGGAGATGAGATGAATCACGTTATAGAGAAGATTTATGCTCTCCACTGATCGTAAAGAGAGCTTAAACAATTAACTCATAGGGAGATGTTTATGCTGTGGGTTGCTGAATTCGGTCTGATGAATCCTGGTCTTAGTCCCCTGATTTTAGACCTGAAATAACAGTTCTTTTTTTTATTATTATTACTATTTTATTTTATTTATGGCAAGTGATTATGTCAAAATAGTTTTATTCTTACTGCTAGCTCACACGTACTTAGAATCATCTTCCCAATGATATGGTCATGCATTTACCTGCCTAGAAAACCTAACCATGAGGTATCATTCTCGAATTGTTTTGTTGTTTAGCAAAATCAAATATGTCATTATAGCCTGAAATCAAATATGTCATTGTAGCCTGATGTTCTAGCACCTATCCTAGATGCACATTTTCCTATGTTTGCTTTTTGGTTTTGGTTTTTTTTTTTTTATGTGACTTTGAAGGAGAACTTAGAGTTGACTCAGCTTTGGCAAATTTTCAGTATAACTTCTATGTTGACTGTATAAATTTCAGTATGGTCCTTCTTACTGTTGTATATGCTTGAAGTACTATCTAGGTAAAATCAACAGCAGGGGACTTTTGAAGACACTCTGTAACACTTTGTGAATTTCATATTAAATATAGTATAATAAAAGCTTATTTTAGCTTCATCTTTTAAAAATATTTTATTATTGAGCTCTCTTTGACTGAACAATATACAAATAAATGTTATTCCAGCATTGTAAATTGTAACTCAGATTGTATTATTTAACTTCTGCCTTCAACATAACCTTGAATATTCTCTTTCCTCTCAGAAATTACTCTTTTCTGGGAATGAAGGCATTCTCATAAGAACACTTTTATTCCTGATTATTACTCCAAGGCATTTTTATGTGGAAGTAAAGTTTTATACAAACAATCCAGGACCCAAGGTCTATGAAATATAATGATTATAGTTAATAAATCTTCGGAATTTTCTTTCAGGTCTTATAAAAATTGTTTTCCAGTTTAAATAAAGCACTAAAAGAATAATGAAGTATATTTTATTCATTTCAAAATGAAGTTATGTGGAGAAAACAAATGTTGCCTGGTGATGATAGTGCAACTCTGTGTATATAAGTTGGTAGCTAAGCATTGTTTTGAGTTGGGAGAAACAGTGTGGAACTACAGGAGTTTATTCACTGAGACTGTCCTACTTAGTCTTCCTTTTTTTCTGTTCGATTCACAAAAAGATGCCAGTCATAGTAGCATAAAACCAAAACAAAACAAAATTAAGACCCCTGTGAAGAAATAGGTAAAAGCATTTATTAATTTCACAGAAGCCTTCATTTAGCCACCAGAGTATGAGGCATTTCAGATTCAGCTCAGGTTGATAGTGACTTGGCAGCTTGAATTGGCAGCTTAACATAAAGTTCATAGATAATTCCTAAGCCATCTGAGAATTTCTATCTTTCATTTAAATATCATTTAAACATTTACCTTTTAAATATCAGAATAATTAAACAATTTGAGATCACTATCATAGGTTATCATTATCTTTAGGTAAAAAAGTTTGTCCTCTAAAACATTTGTTGCACATTAAGTAGATGTTGCTGAGTTCGGAAATAAAGAAGTTTTGTTAGTTTGTGCAGCACAGAAAAACAAACTAGATGACCATATTGATGCTTCCTATTTCTTAAATATACTTATCTTAGCTTCTAATGAGTGGAATACTACATTAATAGTATGACAAAATAAGTCTGCATGCCATATCATTCATAGTGTGTTTTAAAAAAAAAAAGGAAGATTTTATTTAAGGCAATAAAGACCATGAATAATCAAAAAAAAAATCTTCACCTTTCCTTTTGCCCCATATCTGGTTAAAGAAAAAGATGTTACAATCCATCACGACCTAATTTTCATAAGCAGAACACTACAAGATCATGAAAATTTAAGTTTACCATTAGGGAAAAAGGAGAAAACTAGTATCACAGTTGTTTTTTACTTTTTTTTTTTTTTTTTTCCCCAAATGTCTTCTAAGGTACTCATGTTACTTTATCTAGAAGTCATTGTCAGGAATTATTGACAGAAATTGTTAGTACTAGGAAAGAACTGGCTGATGGTAAGATTATAAATCTGAAAAATTTGAAATTTGAAATGTCTCTTTGCACAAGCCCTGATGCAGTTCTATTAGCAACTTCTTCCCAACCATATCTCATCAGGAAGATCTGTCTGTCATACACTTCGGAAAAATCTGTTAGGATCCACAAATCTATCAAATCATCTACGCTGAAATCCTTTCTTAAAACTTCTGCCTTTAATGGACGGTACAGAAAACTGCCATCTTTTAATTATTAAGCTTCTGACTACCAATTGGCTTTACAGATAATCCTGCCCAAATCATAGGTAAAGTTAATGTTTGCTCCGCTTTCCTTCAGCCTTCCAGAAATATTACAGCTAATGTCGTCAGAGTAGAAGCCATCATTTTACTATATTTGTGACAGGCACAATAAAATGGGAACGTAGTTTAAGGGTCAGACTTGTAAAGTTAGAGACATGAAAATGCTGATAGGTGCCTTCTGTAAGTGAGAAATCAGACTTGAGATCTAGTGTAGTTAGGCACTTCTGGAAATCCCCTCTGTCATTAAAATGTCTTTAATGGCCATTAATGTTCTTAGAATAAAAATATTAAATAAAACAGTAAAAGAACACTTAGCATTTCCTCCTACCTATAAACATATATTTTTTCTTTTACTTTTTGTCTCCTTTTTTATGGATTTAGGTGTTGATGGGATTAATACTTGAACTGTGGGTGCTTCAAAATTATTTGTAAGCATGTTTCAAATCTAACAGGCTGCAATTTTTTATTTATAAGGCTGAACATTTTTTCAATGCTAGAAAAAATATTTGAAAACATTTGAGCAAAATTAGGGCATATATAATCTGCAGTGGAACATACAGGATAGCCTGGGCCCATGTACAATGCTGTATCTCTTAGATTTACCTGTTTATTTTGAGGTAGAGCTAGGCTTTCTCACATAGTGTTCCAGTGAACTATGTGGCTTCACCCTCAAAAGGAGAAGAAAGTAAAGCCTGAAATTCGACAGGAGCCAGAGCTACAGAAACTGTGGTGCTGGTGTATGAGAAAAATATGTAATCGATCCTGTTTCTCTGGGTACAGGTGAAAGCAGTAACGACACTAAGTTTGGTATTAGACATTTCACTTAGTACTCTGTTGTATTCTTCAAGAAATAGATAGGTGATTGTGGAGAAAAGGATGTACTGCATAGAAATTATGTGTTGAGAGAACAAATATCTTCTCATTTAGTGTTTTGATTCTAACACAGACATGGTGGTTTGGTTTTGTCTTCAGGGGGAATTACACTGTTTTCCTGTTTAGGGGCCTGTTTTCCATGGTACTAAAACAAGCATAAGCATTTGGGCTGTACGTTATTTTTTGTTGCAAACCTACAGTGTTATGAGAGAATCTGTCAGCAAATGAGAGCAGTGTAAATTAATATGAGGTGTATTCTCTACTTCTTTTCAGCCAACACTCTGAACCTTAGGCAAACAGATGGCTGAGGATTTCTCTGAAAGATTAAGCGCTTCAATATGAACATTTCTCAGGCTGTAATTTAACATGTTACTTAAAGCCTGATTTTTTTTGCTTTTTTTTTTCTTTGTAAATATAAAGCATAAGGCAACAAAAGCCAATATGTACTGTTCTATTAAGACATAACATTAATATTTAGATCACAAACTACTTACTATAACTGTGACATTAAGTTTACTTAGTTATCATACAAGCCACTCATTATAGTTCCTGTTAGTATACTTTTTTTTTCATCCATCAAAAGAAATATCTGAATATTATGATTCCTTAATTTTTAATGCAACCAAATGTGTTTATATGGGCCATAAAAACCTCAGGGGTAGCAGTAGGCTTTTGATAGATTATGTTCTCCATGGCTACTTGCCAGCTGATCAAAGTTGCCGATTCCAGCAATAATGTAAGCTCTTGAGTACAATGATCCTGTATTTTTCTCAGTATGACTACAGATACAGCAGCTGCAAAACTTGCACAGTCTGTCCTGCAGCGTTAACAGAGAGCAATCTTCCCTCCTAAAACATGAAGGGAAAAGGGAGAGACTAGAGGCTATTTTTTTCTATGAAAAAGGAGTGCAGAGAGTTGCATATTCCCATTCCTTTTATAGAAGGTAGATTTAATTAATGAGGTGCTATCTTTCTTTGATACTGTAAAAACCTCTCCTAAGATTGATTTACTCATCCTAATTTAATTCTTTGAGTCTGCTTAATCTAAAAAGTAATTGGCTTGCTATGTTGATTTTGTTAGCATAATTCAGTTTTTAAGTGACTAAAATATGTATGATTTAACACCTTTGAAGTTGTTCCTGAGGTGGGATGTCCCATAAGAACTCGAAGTCACAGAACTGGCCTGCAGTTCACTCATTAATGCTAGTACCAAGTTTACCCAGCGTATTGTGTCATCTTTTGTCTTTCTTTCACTAAAATATTTATTCCCTTCTGAAGAATTTACTGCTAACCATAACCTTTTAATTTGGAACCTCCTGGGAGGCTGGACTTAGCACAAAAACACTCATGAGCTAAAGTTTCCCAGCTAGTGCTTTCAATTCCAATAACAAACTTCCAGTGGCATTAATTTTTCTTTCATTTTTAAGCGGTGCATGTTTCTTCCACATTGGAATATAAAAGCAGCAAACAAAATACAAAAAACAAAGTAAAAGATTTGATAGATTTCTTTTTTTTTGTTCAACAGATTCACATTTTGAGCAGTGCTCATTCCCTTGGAGCGAGAGACAAAAATACTCTGTAGAAAACAGATTTGGAGTCACTGCTATCTCACTGCTTTTTCTCTTCTAGAGATGTGCTGTGGTGCCAAAAGGAAAGAAATAAAAGAATGAAAAGGCATCCTTTTGAATTTGAGAATCTGTGTTCAATTTGGTGCAACCTTGTTTCAGTAATACTTTCTTTTAACAGAATAATATATGTTCCTAGTAATGGGCAGTTTACTTGTTGGGTCAATTTGGCTTCTGGTCTATTGACTGGTTGCTTCAACCATTTCAAAACCTCGTACATGAGAAGGTTTTGCAATGTTAATATTTTGACATTGCTTTGAATATTTTTGTATTTTCTTTGTATAGTAAGTTTAAGGGCATAGTTTTAATGAAATGTATGAAGTTTGATAATTAGGACCCAGCCACAGCAGATGGAAAGGACATTATTCCTTTCTTCTTCACAATCGTTTTATATAAGTGAAAATTGTTCTGTTCCTCTTCAGTCTCTCTCTTTTTTTCAAGATTTACTCCCACTGTCTAACTTCTTATTTCCTGGACTTCTGATCTTTTGTTGCTCTTCTCTGAACTTTACTGAGCAGAAGGTACAGTGTCCACTTGGAAGCTGACCTGTTCAAGGAGAAATGGGTAAGTTGCGAAGTGGAAGGAATACTCTACAGGTTGTTCTCCTGATTTATGTGGTAATATAATGTTTGACTTAACAAGACTGTTTTGTTAACGTGTGCAACCCGTGATCCATTACAACCTCAAATGTTGGTCTGCTGCCTGCCTGTCTTCACCCTGTGTTTAATTAACTGAATGTGCCTGCTCAAATAAAGTAAACCACATTTTTACATACAGAATTCCATATATATCAAGCCATTTCTCCAACTCAACTTTTCAATGTAATAAATTTAGACTTCAATATTGTCCTCAGGTATATTCATAGCCTCCTCCAGATTAATGTTGTTGAAATTGTAATAAGAAAATAATAAAGCTAACAAGATTTTTCCATTATCCCAAGACAGGTCCCTATGTAGTATAACTTGATATGTTTTTCATTATTTGCCAATGAATTACAGATAACTGTTCTGCAGGCATGGCTATCTATCTAGTTTTGCACCCAACCTGTAGCAGTTTTATTCATGTTGTTTTCCTTCCTAGCTTACAAGCTTTAATGGACTCAGGATAGAACATCTACTTCTTCTTCCCATCTGCAAGGCCTACTACTGTTCTAGAAGACAATTACATCTGATACATGCCAGATTCTACCCTTTATTCCTATTTAATTATTTCGCAGGTTATTAAAATACTTTGATTATCACTCCAGTGTTTTTCTGGTTGGCAAAAAAGATTCAACACCTAAAATCATAGGAAAGCAGGTAATAATTAGTGTGATTTGTTGAAGATTTACTGAATAAATTTGACTGTAGAGATATTCAAAGGTGCTCAAGAACTCTGATTGTTCAGCCATCTAAATTTTCTAAGTAGACAGGTCAAACTTGAGGCATTGGAGTGTGAAAAAGATTTTCCTCAGACAGTCGTTAGTGCCAAAACCAAATAATGGGTTTGAACCTGGATTTATTTACCTCAGTACTTCAGCAGTACTTTACTCAAGTAAATGGAGAAAAGCATATAAAAAATGGGGTCTATGCTGTCATCATCAAGCACCACAAAATTCCTTTTAACCTTGTACAGCTGCAAGCATGCTCTTATTGCAAATAACTGTAAAATAACCTAAGAAAGATGTGGGGGTTTAAAAATTATTTATTGGTGGCTCTCCTGGTTTTACTTTTTACGCATTTTTTTCATGTTTATAACTAATACTTATAACTAGTAAGTACATATTCTCCTTCATATGTACAGATGATGGTAGTTTGCTTGTTTTGGAGAAGGGGCAAGATACCTTCTGAGAGTGGGGGGAGTTGTAAGCAAAATGTTGCTTTGTCAGTAATTCTGAGAATCGTGTCTTCCCAAATGCTCATGTTACTTGTAGCTTGTGAAAATTCAACTGAAAACTTAATTTCCTTCTTAAATCAGGGTAGCTTTTTATAATGGTGAGTTTGCTCTCCTTGTGCTTTAGATATGATAACCACAAACAATGCATTCAACTTTGCCTCTAAGCCATTATTGTCAAAACAGCGTAGTTTGGAAACTAACAATTAGGCAAAAATGTCTTACTATCGTTATTCCTTCAGGCATCTGTTGTCTGCCTCAACTTGATCCTTTTTGAAAAATGATGTATCATCACTTTGGCAAAGTTATCGGATGTTGTGTTCCCAAAAATGAGTGGGATTCATTTTGCCTGTTGCTCATGGGTTGTTTTTTTTTGTTTGTTTGTTTGTTTGTTTTTTATTTACTTATGATAGCTCCATTCCCTTTTCCTCACCATTAATGTATTCACATCTTCTTTTCCATAAACAAAGAAGTGTGTATCAACATTATCACTGCATAAATGGTTCAAAGGTGCTTAAATTCGTGCCAGATGCTTCAGTGACTCATTACCAAATGGTGAAATGTCTGAGAGCTTAACAAGATATTCATTTTTCCTGCTTGAAATGTCTTTTCACAAAGGCCTTTTTCTGTTAAGAACCATCGCTGATCACAGTTCCTCAGTATGCAGAATCAACAATAGCTGAGCAGGCAGCTTAAAAATCAGAGCAATTTGCTTCTACTATCTATCTGCATCAAAACAGTGATTTTGTAACAGTCGATTACTCAAGGAAATTTAAATAAGATGCCTTTAAGAAAAACTTTCTTAAGAAAATGGTGTTAATATGTTGTTTGTTGGGGTTTTTTTCAGCTATAAAGGCAAAGTGTTTGTTGGGACTATGAAAAATCTGTGATTTTTTTTTGTTTCTTACAGCTTGATCAAAACCAAAATTAGTTGATCTGCTTTGGTTCTGAGGTTTGGTCAGTGCCTCAGCCTGATACCTGCTGCCTCGTCTGACTCATTTTTAGCCACTTTCCCACAAGACTGTGACTTATTTCAACCAAATTAATTCAGCAAATATAGAAGAAATATGTATTCTAAAATTAATGACCATTCATTTCCCAGTCTCATCTGCTTGACCTTCTGATACATGAAACACACTTATATTCTAAATGGAGTCATGTCCTGAGGCGTAACACCGAATATCACATTGAAAATTATTTTCATTATCCAGTATACTGACTGTTTAAACTTTTTTAGTGTCTTTTAGGAACACTTGAATAGTTGAGGCTGAACACTGACTTCTTGAACACTGGTGTTGAGTTGCATAGTGCTTTTATTTTGATGCATTTTCATTTCTAATATTTGTCTACATGTGCAAAGCTACAGGCTTGGGGAAGAGTGGCTGGAAAGCTGCCCAGAGGAAAAGGACCTGGGGGTGCTGGTTGACAGCCGGCTGAACATGAGCCGGCAGTGTGCCCAGGTGACCAAGAAGGCCAATGGCATCCTGGCCTGTCTCAGAACTAGTATGGCCAGCAGGAGGAGGGAGGTGATCGTGCCCCTGTACTCGGCCCTGGTGAGGCCGCACCTCGAATACTGTGTTCAGTTTTGGGCCCCTCACTACAAGAAGGACATTGAGGTGCTGGAGCGTGTCCAGAGAAGGGCAACGAAGCTGGTGAAGGGTCTGAAGCACAAGCCTTATGAGGAGTGGCTGAGGGAACTGGGGCTGTTTAGCTTGGAGAAGAGGAGGCTGAGGGGAGACCTCATCACTCTCTACAACTACCTGAAAGGAGGTTGTAGCGAGGTGGGGGTCGGTCTCTTCTCCCAAGTAACAAGCGATAGGATGAGAAGAAATGGCCTCAAGTTGCGCCAAGGGAGGTTTAGATTGGACATTAGGAAAAATTTCTTTACTGAAAGAGTGGTCAGGCTTTGGAACAGGCTGCCCAGGGAAGTGGTGGAGTCACCATCCCTAGAAATATTTAAAAGACGTGTAGATGAGGTGTCTAGGGACATGGTTTGTGGGCATGGTGGTGTTGGGTTGACGGTTGGACTCAATGATCTTAGAGGTCTTTTCCAACCTTAATGATTCTATGATTCTATGATTCTAACTGATCACTGAAGCAAAAAATTGTAACTAGTTGAAAACTTAGAGATTTTCTTTTTAATAGTTGATGAAATTAAAAGCCATAATGACACTGGCATTTTCTCTTCAGCATGTAGATACCCACTAAAGTTGCTATACATTTTACATTAAAAAAAGTATACCCAGATTTTATAATTATTTGCCTGTTTATTCTGTAGATAATATTTTCAGTCCCCAAGCTAAAAGAAGAAAGTGAAGTGGGTGGACTCCTGTTTCTAAGCAGTATCACCTAGTTGTCAGGCATTATCACAATGCTTAATTGTTTGGAATACAAATGTCATGAGGAAATGTGCATCAAACAAAAGTTTTCCATTTATTGATTTTTTTTTTTTCTTTTTAAATTTAATGAAAATGTAATCTTTTGAATTAACAGCTTGATCTAAAAGTCATTAAAACAGATGGAAACATTTAACAAGTCTTTAGAGCAGGCACTTAAGTAGCTTTTAATGCTTCTCTCTCTAGCTTGATGAATATTATCTTCATTATACAGATGATGCTGTGAAGTCATGGAAAGGTTAAATGTTGATTCCAAGGCCAAAAAATGAGGCAGTTGCAAAACCAAAACTGAAATATTACAATTTTTCTGTCTGTGCTTTGTATTCAAGACAATACTTCACTGTTTTTCTTCTAAATAAATTAATTATTAAAAAAATTCAAAGTATTTTAAAATATCTCTTGATCTTGATGTCATAAGAAAAATAACATTTAGACATTATTTTTATGTAAAACAAGGAACTTATACAGTTCAAGAAAGACTTTAGTCAAAGATTGTTACATTATGTTACACAACACATTGAATAAGAAGTCTGCATAGGAAACGTTAGTATATTGATACAAAATAATATGGTTACCGTGGTCCATGCTAAAAAAAAAGTTGAAGTTTTTCTTAGTTTTACTACTGAGTTCTCGCTGAGGTGGCAGTGGAATAAATAGGAACATTTTTGGTGGTATTTTGACTGGATTGCTTAGGTTAATATTTAAATCAGAGAGGCATGCAAATAAAACTATGTATAGCAAAATAAGCATCTAAAGTTAACCATATAAAGTGCTGTGAGAAGAGACAACAAAGGCAATATGGAAGTCAAGCACCAAAACGCAGTTACAAAAAAGAACTGTGCGAAACTGATGAAACAGCACAGGAGGGAAGATTGGAAATCATGTACCAGCGATTTAATTTACTGAGGCGTCTTATCTTAGTGACCATCTTACAATGGGCCTAGGTGGAAATTACATATAGACTTACACAGGAATGACATGCTCAAATTCTTTTTGTGCTTCTTAAAATGTTCCATATACACCCAGTTAACAGATTGGTGATGGGCAATAGAATTTCAATCTTTCATCATGCTGGTAATGCCAAAACATTACAGTATTACTTATTATTACAATGCTATTAAATCTTGGACAAGGGGATACTGGAGTTTTGGAAGAAAAAAACCCTTCTCCCATATGCTGCAGCACAGCTACCAATATGGGGTCTTCATTGATTTTAATGTGGACATGAACACTTCTGAGGCAATACCTTAAGGAGAGGGAGGATGACCCTTGCCGGGGAGGTGGGAGGAGGGTGAGGCCTCTCCCCAGTCCTCTTCATTGCTCAAGCAAAGCCGCCATGCTTCCTGAATGGGCAGAGGCACTGTGGAGGCTGGAGGAAGGAAGAGGGTCAGTTCTTACCATATGGAGTTGACCTCAGGGGGCCAGAAGACTAATTCTGGCAATGATATTGTTGATTTGATTTTGCACCAAGCACAGCTTCAATCTCTATCTAACCATGGAATTAATTTTGAGGTCCATCTCCACAACTACTGTCAAGGAACCTTTATGCAAAGGTAATATCAGTGCTAGTTAGAAGTCAGCTTATAAGTAGATGCTAACCCAAGAGAAATTAGTTTTAAAATGAATAGTACTCACATTCCATAGCTATGTAGCTATATGTTAGGTATTTTCCCAGAGTGCACTCCTGACTTCAGGCATCTGTAGGGA
>NW_009224854.1:12748-23512 GCF_000690835.1 Fulmarus glacialis
CACAAATTATATTGGTTTTAAAAGACCAAAATACCATCTCTTTAATTCTGCACTCCACTTAAGTGCCCAAGCAAGTACATTTGACTTTTCTTTGGCAACAAATGCATTCTGTAGAGCTGAGCTTTCAAAAGTAGGTTCAGAAGGTTCCAAGGATTTCAGACAGAAGCATAAATCAATATGTTTAGTACAATTTAACTAAACTACTGTCACCAATTTATGTTCAGAGTCCTTTGTCAGTGCCTTGACAAGAAACAGTAAGGCAAACTCATTGCCAAAGAATTGTCTGAACCACAATGAGATGGCAAAAATTTCTCCATTCAGTTTCCTCATGTCCTTCACAATCTCTATATAGTACAATGTATTCACATTAGAATAATATAAAAAAAGTTATATTCTTGGTTTAAATTATACAAAAAACAAATATTTTCACAATTGCTTTATATTACACTTCAAGTCTAAATATTGTTAGATTTTGAAAGCTTTCTGTCCTATGACAGAACTCCTTCAAAGTCCAGAGGATTTTGTAGAGTAGCAAACCAGTGTTTAAAATCTGAAGTCTGGTCCCAAAACTGAACAGGAGTTCTAAAATGTACCTAAGATTAAATCCCGTTTTATTTTTGCTGCCAGTAAGTGTTCACCTTTTTCTTCAGTTTGTATCATAGAAAGAGAGGATCCCGGGTCCAGAGAGAACAGAAGGACTTGTTTTTTTAAATAGTATTGTTTGGAAGGGAGACAAAGGAAATGGGGTTGTGGTTTTCTTTCTTTAACACTCATCTTAAGTCAGTATTTGCAAGAAAACTGAATGTGTCTGTATTATCATATTATTATGTATTTGTGTTGTGATCACTCCAAAAGCCTGAAACCCTACTTTGTGCTCTCCGAACAGGCCAACAGTACCAAGGTTGGTTTCTAATGGATTCATGGGCCAAAGTACATGTTTTAGCAGTCTATTTAGCTCAGTGCAGAACAGGTGTCCTTGTTATAGCAGGGAGCAAGAACTTTTTTTTTTTTTTTTCTCTAATCACTCAATAAAGAATTGTAATTATCACATTGGTAAGTTCCTGATAAGTTCCTTATTAACCTAGAGCACCCAGCTGAGATATATGGGTTTTTTGGTTGCCTTTTTTGTGTGCATGTGTGAACATTTCTGTGTTTTTTGTGGTTTTGTTTTAAATTTTATTATTATTTTTATTATTTTGGTCTTTTTTTCTCAGAATCTTTTCTATTTCTACCCTTTTCTACCTATCCTTCTCTATATATGTCTTTACTTTCTTTCCATTCTCTGTCACCACTTATTTTTCTTGCCACAGTCAGCCCCAAGGTAGCTTACACTTTTGCACTAGAAATTATTAACAGAAATTATTAACAGCTAATGCTGCTTGGAAATGGATAGGATATGCCTCTGCAGACTAAGACAGCTTTTGATTAGTTCTCCTGTATCTCAACTCTGGAAGCAGTTGTTTTGTTTAACATTGCTCAATAGAGTACTGTACAAATGCATATTCACAATGAACAGACTTAAAGCTTAGACTGGGGTCCTGGAGCTTACCTTGTTACACTCATTAGAGCAGTTTGCAAGGCCTGCTTTGTAGGGCTAAGAAATAGGTTGCAGAATGACTGGGGAAAGGACTGGCCCGTGGCATTGTTTCTTCAGCTTCATTGCCACATAAATGGCAAAATAAGGAAAGAGTTATTAAAATGACTGGCTACTTTTTCTTCTCGATTTCTATCTAAGCAGCTATCAAGAAGACTGGCTGTCATTGAAAATTGATATTTGATTTTCTGCTGAAGTGAATGCAAGTCACTCACTTTCCGATAAATCCTCAGATAATGAATATAATACAAAGTTTTCATATTGGCTTTGCAGGGATGTTCCTGGGCAACAAAAGGTCCTGATCATTTTTGGCATGCTGCATATTTCTCTTAGCTTTATTCTTCTTTCTCTTACCCTGCATACACAGTTCTTCACTATATCTAGTAACTCAGCCATTATATTTGTTAGAGATACAGGAATTCTGCTTCTATGAATGTCATATTAATCTTTGGAGCTGTATTGAAAATGTTCTCAATCACCATCATTATAATCCTTGTGCACAGTAATTTACTGCAGAGGCTGTAGTCAGCAAACCATCTATAGCATTTACATGGAAGAAGGCAATCTTACTTGCCTCACTATTGCATCTGTTGTTCTCTTCAGCAATTTAATTCTGCATGTCATGCGTGAGAGTTCTGTTGTGCAGTGACAATATTACACCATGTTAGCTGGGGTATCTGTGAATTAAAATTGTGTTTCAGGTAATATTTTCCCAAGCACCAAGAGAAGTAAAGCACTATGGTTTTTACTTAATCAGAGCAATACAAAAGACAGCAACATAAATCATTTAATATAATAAGCCAGACAGTGCTGGGAAACCAGTACAGTTGTGGAGAGGAGAAGAATTTGCCCCCCCTTTTTATTTTTTTTTTAAAAAGCGCAAAAAACCCTACCTGATAGCTTGTATAGTGTATATACGAAGGCATTCTTAGATTATAATACATTGGCAGGACTGGATACAATAGTTTTCCTAGCTGAAACCTGGAATTCCAGAGACATGAAAAACAGTGAATTTTTTTGTACTGCAGAGACTGTAAGTCTTGCGCTATATTTTTTTCTCATTTTGTGTAAGAAAACTCACAGAAGTTGCACTGCTTCATATCTGACTGATGATTTTGGTTTACTATACTGTCAGAGTTGATCATTCAATCACTGACTATAACGGTCCCTCCAAAATCATGACTGCTATCTTTCAAAAGTCTGAGAAACAATTTCACATTACTGCTTTTGCACTAAGATATATCCAAGACGCACTTTGCTTAGAAATCTAAACTGACCCTTTTTTTTGTTGTTGTTGTTGTTGCTTTATAAATATAGTTTCCTTCGTTTAAGTGTATTAGCAACTGCACAGGAGTGCTAAAACTTTGCAAAAAAGTAAATATGTGCTGTTCTACTTGGTGTCTGTATTATATGATTTCGTGCTTCGCAAATCCTGATCACTTGAGATGTACAATACCTCTAGGTTCCTGTAGTAATGTGTTTTGATCATCTTGCAATACCATTCCGTGAACTGTCTGTTGTCTATTAAGAGTCCGTAATGGCAGCTATGAGACTTCAGTTTTGCCCTTGTTTCTGCTGGTGAGTTCCTATCAGACTGTGGTCCACAATGGAAGTCAGATTTCTGGTTAAGGTTATAAAGCTATACTGGTACTGCATTTGCAGATATCAGGAATGAAAGGTTATCCTCTTACAAATTCCTCATTATCTGTTTTTAACACTAAGCTGGACCATGGACTGTGAATTTCCCTGCTCTCACTCACTTTTTCTTAGCAGCAATTATTACTATATTTCAACGGACAGCAGTAGTTAAAAAACATTCAACAATGATCTGATTGTCAAAGATACTGATTACATTCAAGTAACCTGTAGCCTATGTAATGTGGCATTTAATGACCACCTTTAAAAAAAAAAAAAAAAAAAAATCCAACTGTAATGTTTGACTTTCCAGTATCAGGGACCTGCTCTAGATAAATCTGGGTTATATGACAGTGTGTCTACTTTGTTGTGCTTGAGGTATTGATTTCATTAAGGATCACAAGAAACGTGCTTGCTCCATACTTTGACAAGGGTACTTCTTAACAGAGCTTACAAAACATAAATCAAGATAGTGTCATTTTAGCCACAAATTTCATTAAGAGTTTTATAGTAGTTCCTATTCTTGCTTTTGAACAAATCTGCAGCCCATTAATTTTTTAAATACTGTTAGGGAGTCTTGGCACACTGTCCTTTCAAAGTAATTCATAGTACCTTGGCATCGGTTTCTCTGTAGATCATAGAAACTAGAATCCTTTCCAATACGGAAACTATAATAATTTAAAGACTGTTTCCCCATTTTTTTCCCAAAAAAATTATAGCAGAAGAATACACATGGAAATTATTCCACTATCTATCGGATTCGAGTTCTAGTAGATGAGCATTTTAGCTGACCTCTTTTGTAAGATTTTGAAACCTTGGTGTACAGATACATTGTTCTGTGGTGTAACACTAAGCAGCTGTGTATGTAACTCTACGTTATGAGTCACAGAATCACAGAATGGTTGAGATTGGAAAGGACCTCTGGAGGTCATCCAGTCCAACCCTCCTGCTCAAGCAGGGCCACTTTAGAGCCAGTTGCCCAGGACCATGGCCAGATGGCTTTTGAATATCTCCAGGGATGGAGACTCCACCACCACTCTGGGCAACCTGTTCCAGTGCTCGGTGACCCTCACAGTACAAAAGTGTTTCCTGATATTCAGATGGACACTCCTGTGTTTCAGCTTGTGCTCATTGTCACATACAGTGTCCATTCTATATGTTGTATTTAAAACCCCACAGAATAAGCTTAACTAATAAAAACATTAAAAAATATTTTTTGTTAAATACTTTTAATTAAAAGGTGCCAAATATGATCAAAATACTTGAGTGTGATTTGTGTAGTTTAGGTGTCAAAGCCCAACTTGACGACCTCCAAGCTCCTTCCTCAGTTGTTACCATGTCTCAGAGTAGCCCCAGTTCTTAGAAAGACCTAACATTTTCATGTTCCCTGGTACCTACATTTCTTTCTCTAAATATAAACTTTTCTTTAGTCTTGACAGTGTTGATCAGTCTTGCATAGCTCGTGTCTCAATCTGAGGAGGATCTAGAGCTAGACATCTATTTTCCAAGCAGCTTGAACCGAAATGGCTTCATCTGAATCAGTTTTTGACAGATTAGGCTCCCTTGGAATTGGAAGACTTGAGAATCTCCTTTGAGGAAAAGAGGATGATGCAAAATATTTTGGTGGCTAGAGAAGTTGGTCAGGAAGTCGATGATAGGATCTGGTTCTCAATTCTGTTCAGAGGAATACAAATCCACATTTCTTTTAAAAGATTCCCTTAACCACAGGTGATGATAAGCGTCACTGAGGTAGGTTCAGCCTGCTCCCCTTTTAAAACCATATCAGTGTTGAGGTAAGAATTCAGTATTCATAGAGTTAGAAAAGGTTATTAAGAAAGAGACTAAATATTTTGCTTAGTATTTAGGGAACTGGCTGGGAGGGAGGATGACTTGTTCCAGTTTCTGACATGGAAAGCACCAAAAGAGTATCAGGTGCAGAAATCAGATTCCAAGGGCTTCTTTCAATGGAGGGAGAGGAGGAGAAGATGAGTAGCAACACTTCTTGGACTTCACGCTGTGTATTCACACACCATGGTTTCTCTCTTCTCGTTCACTTGGGTGCTATGCTTGCTTGTCATCTCTGGGCTTCAACTCATGCAATACGTGTAACAAAGATTGTAAAGAATGAAGATCAAAGGATATCCTCTTGTTATTTTCAGTGTGGCCAGGATTTCGCTCTGAGTTTGTGAATAAACTAAAAAGTTAAAGTGTTTTTAAATTTGTTTTCCTACTTGTTTTTCTGATGCCTTACAGTAAAAATTCCCAACAGGTGTAGTGTGATGGCCAGAGCATTCTGCCCTGCAATCAGGCTAAATAGCCTGGCAAGAGTGAGGGACCCCGGGGAGCAGAATATCATGCATGACAGGCCCAGCAGCTGGTCATAGTTGTATTGGACAGAGTCAGGACTGCTCAGGGAGATCTGTCACATGCCACCAACTTTAAAATAGAAAACCACGTGCCTCAGGTATCAAAAGTTTGGAAAACATTGTCTATAGTATCTGGATTAATTAATTAGTTCTACTAACATGGATTAAAACGTATAGCCATGATTCTTTTCTTTGTGCAGTAAAAAAATTGTCCTCCTTTAAAAGAAAGTTCAATGTATTATTTGTGTGTTAAACTCTTGTGTGTATGAGTGGGCATATAAATCTTTCAATTCCCATGTAGAAAACTTGACCTGTTTTTAGAAAGCCTTCCTCACTTCTTCTTCTCCAGAATTGGAAGATTTGGGTCAACAAATCTTGACATCTGCATTCAGATTATAGTCCTTAGGGATGTGAAGACCGTTGAATAAGTGAGTTCCCACTGTTCATCTCCTCCAGTGGAAAGCTATCAGCAAGCAAACATTTCTGATTAAACATGAGTTGGGGAAAAAAAATAATAATTGTACTGTACACATGTTGCTGTCAGTAAAAAAACACCCAGTCAGGCCTTTGCCATCCCACAACAAACTGAAGATTCTGTAGTTCCGATATTATCTTGGCTTATTTACAAAATCTAGTGAATTGAGGATTTGCTGGTATGAATAAATGCATCTTCCTGTGAATATTTACATAGTTGCAGAAAAGCAGGAGTATCTGGTGCAAATAAAAGGCTACTTCTTCAATATAAAATCTTTTAAAGCATTTTAAACAAAATATCAAAGTGTATCGTTCTCAAGAAGTGCTGAGTAAGTGCGTGAAGGTTGATTATGTTACAAAGTATGAATGCAAAAACTGCCACTAAAATACATTAGCATTCTCGAAAGCTGTGATACCTAAATCTAAAACACAGCAAGTTTCAAAAGAGTTCTTAATCCTAATTAGTACTGGTCATAACTTATAAAAATAATATTTGCTTTGCATCTAACCTTTTATTCATTTATTATTTTTCCTGATTCCTGAATCAGTTGCCAAACAATCTTTAATTGCCCATGCAACTGGACTGGTTCCAATAGTTCCAAAGCTGAGTAAAGATTTAAGAACATGTTTTTGCACATTAAGCCATCAGCTAAGGCATTAAATGTAACATATCAGGCTGTCCTGGTTTCGGCTGGGATAGAGTTAATTTTCTTCCTAGTAGCTGGTATAGTATTGGGTTTTGGATTTAGTACAAGAATAATGTTGATAACACACTGATGTTTTAGTTGTTGCTAAGTAGTGCTTACATAGTCAAGGACTTTTCAGCTTCCCATGCTCTGCCAGGTGCAAAAGAAGCTGGGAGGCGGCATATCCAAGACAGCTAACCCAAACTGACCAAAGGGATATTCCACACCATGTGACATCATGCTCAGTATATAAACTGGGGGGAGTTGGCCGGGAGGCAGCAATGGCTGCTCGGGGACTGGCTGGGTGTTGGTCAGTGGGTGGTGAGCGGTTGCATCACTTGTTTTTTTCATGGGTTTTGTTCCTCTGTCTCTCATTGTTTTCCCCTTCATTACAATTTATTATTATTGTTATTGTTATTGTTGTTGTTGTTACTATTATCATTATTATTATTATTTTATTTCAAGTATTAAACTGTTCTTATCTGAACCCACGAGTTTTCTTACTCCTGCCCTTCCGATTCTCTCCCCCATCCCGCCAGGGGAGAGGATCGTGAGCGAGTGGCTGGGTGGGGCTTAGTTGCTGACTGGGGTTAAACCACGACACAGACATAATCGTTCACCATCATTGAAGCTATTTTTAATGGGAACAGCTATGGCAATCACCCGTAGTTGTGAGGACTAGTGAGACTAAGATTCGTAGCAATACCAGCATTTTTTCTTTGTGCTCCTATGCATCTAATGCCTGTTTTGTCACATAGATTGAAATTACTGAAAATAAAATAAAATCTGAAATAAAGACACAGCTACTTATGAGCATAGTACGAAGAAGAGCTGAAGACTGTATAGTTCATTTGGCTTTTAAGTTATGCAAGTCTCATTTTCTGGGAAGCTCTTATATTCTACTGATGGGCAATTTAGAAAATTCTTAGATCATTTTTTTGTTATTATTTGGGAGTCGTTTAATTTATTCAGGCAGATAAGAGATGTGAGTGTGGGAATTGCATGCTCCTAAGACAGTCAGGAATCAAGGTGGAGGAGTTAGACAAAAAGAGACCGAAGTTTCCCCATGCCAGCCTGAGACTTCTTCAGGACTTTGGTATGTCAATTAATCTCTTTATTTTACTTTGTTTTAAAACCAGGAATAATTATATTTTTGTAATCTGGAAGGCTTCAGAGATTCTAAATTTAGTAGTGCTTGTAAAGCCTTTGAGAGGCTTCATTGGTAGATGTTCTAAATTATCACTACATACTTACAAATATGTTCTCATTTTCTTGAAAGTTGATACTTCCTGGCAGCATTAACTCAATATTTTCAAGGGACAGATTGCTAATTAATTTTCTAATATTGTGGAAGCATGCTAAATTAATAAGTACACAATCCTACTTAGCACAAATTACTTAAGTTTTGCAATACTGTGTATTGATACATTTCTTATATTATAAATACCTAATTTAAAGTTTAAAAAAGATTATATATGAAGTCACATAAGGCATAATATGGAAAATAGGCAGGGAAAGCCCACTTCTACAGTTCGTGGAATTATAGGAACCACATGATGAATGGTACTTTCTCCTCTCCTTCATGTCACCTTTATATGTTGGTTTCAGGGGAGAAAAAAAAAAAAAATAGCACTATAGTTATAGTCCAAACCTCAACAGCAAAGCCATTTCACAATTCTGAAAACTTCTTGCAGCTCTGATTGAACTGTCCCTGTCACATGTGGTTTACTTCCATCTTGTTCTTCTTCCGTATTTAGACTCTTCACATCAGCCTTTGTTTTGAAGCCTTTTTATCTTCTTACTGTGTTCTGTTTCTTTTGTTTTTTTCAGCTGACTGGTAGCCTCTCCCAAATGAAATCCCTCACAGCTATCCAGTAATGAATCATTAGTACCTAAAAGAACTACAGTTGGGTATTTATGCCATTCTTCACTTTCTATGTCTTCTTGACTTTCCCTGCCCCTGCATCTTGAAAATATAGAATGTGTGTTTAAGTAGTAGTAGGAACATCTGATACTTTACTGAGGTTCATTTCACTTAAATTTAGCAGATGTTTGTGTCTGAGGCAGTTCAGAAGACTAACAAACTCTGTTATCATTAACATATTCAGTGTGGTCTCTATGGTGAGCTCACCAGAGATTGCAAGTTTGATAAAACGGAAGGTAGAGTGACTGCTTTTCAATACTGTGCATTTAAAACGTAGCAGCTGCTTTGAAAAGTTCAGGACTAGCAGGAAAACCATTTAATGTAGGAGGATATGCTGAGTAAAGAACAAATTAAGTTTGTAAACTGAGAGGTCTAGGGAAGGGGAATAGAAGTGTCTGTATTGGTGTTGCACAGCAATATCACTTCAAGTTAAGCGTAAAAATGTGGGGGAGAAAGGGAAGATGACTGTTTTGGAACAAAGGGAGGCAGCATAGCCTTCTCATAGGCAGTCTCATCAAAGGTGGTGGGAAGATCATCTAATCTTGGAATTTGAAATTTGTTTCTGAAAGACACTGCCAGCAGGTAGAGTGAACCTAGATAATTATCTTGGCTTCTACAGCTGATATTAAACTTCAAGAAATCATCAATGGCATCTAAAACAAGGTGTTGGATACTAGGATTACATTACAGGATGTATTTTCTTCTTCTATACTTTTCTTCTGTAACACTCTGCCCAGTTTTGTAATCAAGAAGTTTACAAAACTTTGCTAAAATAAAATGTCTTACTTTTATTTTAAGCTTGGCTAGTATTTAAAGTGGATTCAGGTAAATAACACACTTTTATTGTGTTCTTACTTCTCCAGAAGAAAAAAACCTAAACAATGTGATGTACGCAAATAAATCATCTCGATGCCTAAATTCAAGCAGTTCTAAAATCTCAAGTGTTGTGTATATCCCATTCATTTGTAGAAGTCAGACTGGTACCTGATATTCATAGTGTGTGAAGCCTACTCCTGTATTTATGAGTGGCTCTGGCAAGGAACAGATAGTGAAAGGACAACCTATGACTTGAGGAGAGAGTACATTTGCTTTTCAGAGTAATACATTGCTGATTACAATTTCAGTGTAGAGCAGCAGGCTCTATAGAGTCCTCTCTGGGATAGTTGAAAAATACCTCCTGAATTTATAGTAATTTCATTCGCTTGTCAAATCCAGACATGATTGGATGTAATGATCTGCATGTAAAACAGTTTCTTTGGGACTTGTGTGCGTAGGGGTTCTTCTGAACAATCATGTAGCAAAAAAAAACAGTTACCATCACACCATCACAATTAGTAAGAAAAGGCCATGTGACTTCCACAGGCTAGGATTTTGCTTTTTTTTTTTTTTTTAAATGTCAGCTGTATCTTGTTTCCAAAGAATTACGCTATTCAATAGACAAATTATCTCCATTGCAGTCTTATTTAGTTAATAAATTGAAATCCTCACAGAGAAGGAACAGAAAAATGTTCATCTGATAATAGAGCTTTCCTCTTCCTAGAGAAGAAAAAAAAATCATATCTGACTCTAGGCTTGTTGCACACTGAGTTTTATTTCCAGAAAAGAGTAGGGCATGGTGGAAAAGCAGTTCAGAACCTTTAATGAGCTAGGTTATTCAGGAAAAAAATTGGAAGATAGGATGTCAAGACCATAATAAAAAAGCCTGCTTTTTTTTTGAGCACAAGTTTCTCACATCCTTTTTGAATATTGCAGTTTTCCAGGAAGAAGCCTTGCACTTTTTCTCCCAATCCCACTTGAGGACAATAAAAACTGCATCTAATCTATCTGCCAGATCACCCTTGTAACACCTGGTTTTCCTAAAAAAGTTTTCATTTTGTTCAAAAAATTTATTTTCATGTGACATTAATTAAAAAAAAAAAAATATATATATTCTATGTAAATTCTTTACAAGATTTCAGTAGAAACTTTAGATACTATATTACTGCTGTGGTGCACAAAAAAAGGTCAAGTGTTGTCATGCCCTCTATTATGATTTTATCCTGAGTCTCATGCTTTTCAGTGTTTCATTTAAAGCTCCATCTCTTG
>NW_009224854.1:23753-31146 GCF_000690835.1 Fulmarus glacialis
CATGATTTACTGTGCCTGGCTTGTGATTTTTTGAGTGTCTGGCTTTGACAGTACAGTTAAATATAGAATGTTCATTCATTTTATTCAATCCGGTTTCTAAAACTTATCTGTCAAAATCTTTCTGCCAGTACATTCAGATTTCCATTTAGCTAGCTGACCCCTTTTCAGAAAGACAATCAACCTTTTACTTAGCACAGTGCTATAATTTAATTAAAATTTTCTAAATATACTTTTATAAAAAAAAAAAAAATTGTTATAATAATGTTCAATATTATTTGTAAAAAGTATTACCTTTTTTTTTCTTTTTTTTTCCTGTGTTGCTTTCTACAAGCCTTATGCTCTGCATAAAATCTTCATTTAACATCTACTAAGACATTTTGTACTTCAGTATCCCCTTATTGCTGAAACTATCTAGAGAAGAAGATGGAAATATCTAGGGTGTGTTTAAAAGTGAAAAGTATATAGATCTGCCAAGCTAGTGAGCAGCAGGAGGGGGTACTCATGAGCACTGCTAAATCTTTGTAGAGAAGAAAATGTGTAGTATTTAATATCATAGAGGGGGTAACACAAGGCAGAATGTTGTTTGTGGTTTTTTTAATTCACAGCATGATATCTGATCCAGTAAGTATTCATCTTAATTGTAAAGTGCTAAGAATGCCCAAGGAAGGGGAAAAAGAAATTCTTACTGCTGAATTGAAGTTACAAATTCAGCCTAGCATAGTGGGGAGTAAGATTCATCCACCTCTTCCTCTGCATGTGAAAGGGCTTTCTAATCTCTACAATCTTTCTCTGTTTATTTTGCTACTCCGTTCATTTCTAAGCTGGTGATATAAGTATCTTATTCTTTATTCTATCGCTGAAATTCGAGTCACTCTCTTATTCTGATCAGAGGGACATAGCCATACCTTTACCCTTGATTGATCTCATATATAATCTATCTAACACACAACTGAGGCGTATAAGTAGAATCAATCATGCAGTTCAAAAAGGGGAAGTGCAAAGTCCTGCACCTGGGGAGGAACAACCACCTTAGGCACGAGTGTCTGCTGGGGGCTGATCAGCTGGAAAGCAGCTTTGCAGAAAATGGACCTGGGGGTCCTGGTGGACATGAGCCAGCAATGTGCCCTTGCAGCAAAGAAGGCTAATGGTGTCCTGGGCTGCATTGAGTGTTGCCAGCAAGTTGAGGAAGGTGATCCTTCCCCTTTATTCACTGCTAGTGAGGCCACAGCTGGAGTACTGTGTCCAGTTCTGGGCTCCCCAATACAAGACAGACATGGACATATTGGAAAGAGTCTAGTGAAGAGCCACAAAGGTGGTTAAGAGCATTTCTTCTAAAAGGAAAGGCTGAGTGAGCTGGGATTGTGCAGCCTGGAGAAGAGAAGGCTCAGAGGGATCTTACCGATGTATACAAATACCTGAAGAGAGGGCACAAAGAGGACGGAGCCAGGCTCTTTTCACTGGTGCCCAGTGACAGGACAAGAGGCAATGGGCACAAACTGAAACAACGGAGGCTCCATCTGCACATCAGGAAGCACTTTTTTACTGTGAGGGCAACCCAGCACTGGAACAGGTTGCCTTGGGAGGTTGTGGAATCTCGCACCTTGGAGATATTCAAAAGCTGGCCCTGGGCAACCAGCTCTAGCTGACCCTGTGTGAGCAGGGGGTTGGACTAGATGATGCCAGAGGTCCCTTCCAACCTTACCAGCCTGTGATTCTGTGAAGTACTATTTTCAGCTGGTTTTACTGATACGATATTTCCAAAATTTCATTTTTAACTGAGTCTTGGTTTGGGAATTATATCCCACTGAATTTGAACAAGACTTATAAAAAGCATGATGAAAATCACTCTCTTATGCCTCAGTGTCTAAACTAAGTAAGAGTGAACAAACAGTGAAAGGTTTTTACAGTTTGTTTTGATTAGAGTTAGCTCCAATTCTATTTGAGTAAAGTAAATATCTGGCAGATTTTTTTTTCTTCGAAGTGCTGGTTTTCCTTAGTAGTTGTCTCTAGCACCTGCGTGCACATAACTTTTGAAAACAGATCACTTATTAGAGGGCTTAGACGTATCATCAGAAGTAATTTTTAGTTACTTTATCTTAAAATAAATATCAGTGCCCACTATCTTTAATGCTCTGTTCATTTATGGTCCTCAGAACAATTTTGCTGTCTTGCCAATAATTCATTCCTAGTATGTGTTTTAGGGGAATGTGTTTTAAAACATAACCTTTTAGATTAAAAGCATCAATTAAATGAGGCAAATGTGCTTTAATTACAACAGATACACATGGATATGTCTCAGAGAAGATTAACTTAAAAGCTAATTCTGAACACATAAATGTCAGTTTAATTATTAATGGAAAATTTACTGTTTGTCACAGATGATGAAATATACCTCCTAGATTGTAGTTATTCCTGTGAAAATTGGAAGGTGCTGCATATCTTGCTCTTTGATGTCCTCCTGATTATGTATCTGGTCAACTCCAATGGGGACTTTCTCTGAAGCTGACTGATCAGTCTTCATGCCATTTATTGTATGGTATATGTGCTTTGAATGCCATGACATAAACAGTTGTTTCTGCTCAAGCAGAAATTCATGCTATGCATATTTCCATTGCAATGTATCTATCTTCAATTGCTGTATATCAGTGCCAAAAAAATGTGCATGCTTATGTTTCATAAGAATTAGATCCCAGCATTTGAATATGCAAATATTAATATGCCTGTATTGAGTTTACCTGGCAAGGTTTTGGTAGTGGGAGGGCTACCGGCTGTGAGAAGATGCCAGAAGCTTCCCTCATGTCCGACACAGACAGTTCCAGCCAACTCCAAGATGGATCCGCCGCTTGCCAAGGCCAAGCCAATCAGCGACATTGGTAGCGCCTCTATGATAACATATTTAAGAAGGTGTGCAACGGCAGCCGGAAGTGAAGAGTGAGAACATGTGAGAGAAACAGCCCTGCAGACACCAAGGTCAGTGAGGAAGGAGGGGAGGAGGTGCTCCAGGCGCCAGAGCAGAGATTCCCCTGCAGCCCGTGGTGAAGACCATGGTGAGGCAGGCTGTCCCCCAGCAGCCCATGGAGGTTAATGGTGGAGCAGATATCCACCTGCAGCCCATGGAGGACCCCACGCTGGAGCAGGTGGATGCCTGAAGGAGGCTGTGACCCCGTGGGAAGCCTGTGCTGGAGCAGGCTCCTGGCAGGACCCGTGGCCCCGTGAAGAGAGGAGCCCACACTGGAGCAGATTTGCTGACAGGACTTGTGACCCTGTGGGAGACCCACGCTGCAGCAGTCTGTTCCTGAAGGACTGCACCCCGTGGAAGGGACCCACACTGGAGCAGTTTGTGAAGAACTGCAGCCCGTGGGAAGGACTCATGTTGGAGAAGTTCGTGAAGGACTGTCTCCCACAGTTGAGACCCCACACTGGAGCAGGAGAAGAGCATGAGGAGGAAGGAGCAGCAAAGACAACATGTGATGAACTGACTGCAACCCCCATCCCCCTGCACTGCTCGGGGGGAGGAGGCAGAGAATTCGGCAGTGAAGTTGAGCCCAGGAAGAAGAGAGGGGTGCGGAGAAGGTGTTTTACGATTTGTTCTTATTTCTCATTATCTTACTCTGGTGTTAATTGGCAATAAATTAAATTAATTTCCCCAAGTTAAGTCTGTTTTGCCTGTGACGGTAATTGCTGAGTGAACTCCCTGTCCTTATCTTGACCCACGAGCCTTTCGTCATATTTTTTTTCTCCTCCTGTCCAGCTGAGGAGGGGAGTGATAGAGCAGCTTGGTGGGCACCTGGTGGCCAGCCAGAGTCAACCCATCACAATGTCCAACAATTTTGTAATCTCATACCCTCCCTGAGGAGGGTAGCATTCCGTTTTTATAAGCAGATTTCTGCGTGTTGTTTTTAGGATTCTTTTTAATATATGTTTTGACTGGTGTCAGTTTTTCTTTTAAGGGATCAAAAGACAATAGTAGCAAATCAATATTTTGAAAAGAAGAGAAGAAGCATTATCAGCTCATGTTCAAAGTAGCCTAGTAAACTGGAGTTTATTGAAAAGGATATTCTGAGTACTGAAATCCAGCCCTTTCCTATCATGGACAACCATATTATACAATTCTTTTCATTAAACAGACCAAGTTAATTTTTAATGCCTAGATTGTTTTTTCCCCACTAATTCCATTGAAATGTTGTTCCATAAATTCACTGTTCTCTGGCTAGAAACAGTCTTCCAATTTCCAAGCTAAATTTATTAATGACCAATATATCCATTTATTCCTGTGTCAACATTGTCCTGTAGCTTCTCGCCTTCTGTATGTTTATTTTTCTGATGTATTTAGAGAGTGCAATCATATCCCTTTCTCAGCCTTCATTTTACTAGGGTAAAAAGGCCTAGGCTCCTTTCATACCCACTCCTAAAACACACTTTGTAGTACTACTGGTTGAATTTCTTATGTTTTATTTTGAGTTAATTTCTCTTGAACCAGAATGACCATACTTGATATAAACAGTATTGCGGATCAGAGTAAGACTTTAAGATCTTTTATAGTGACATTAAAAATTTTCTTTCTTTCCTGAAAATATAAAGCCTGAAACATTTTTAGATTGTCTCTGCTGTTTTTCAGAACTTTCTTGCATCAGTGGTTTCTAGTCATCCTGTAACAGATATATTTACCCATGTTCTTTTCCTCTGCTATTTCAGACTCACCCTCTGGATTGTAGCATCAATTCCTGTTGTTTAGCCTTAAGTTCATAGGCTATTGAATTTCACTTCATTTCTATTATTACCTTCCTCAAGGTCATCGAATTTTTCCTATATGGAAGAGAATTTCCAATTCTTTTCTGTACAGACGACGACTCCAATTCTTTTTAATCAGAGAATCTCATTAACCCACTCCTCCACTTTGTGCCAAGGACATCAGAAAGCATATTAAAAAGATTAACCTCATGACCAGTTCTAGAAAAGTTCTACTTGTAAACCCTCCCCAAGCTTCTTGTTCTACTCTTCAATGTGCTTTTTCATATTTTTTGCTTTCCAATTCTCCACAGAAATTAATATCTTAACCTTATCCAATTTTCACCTGTGTGGCACTATCTCAGATACTTAACTAATATCCAGATAGGTAAGATGCACCCAACTTTTATGGAAAATGAAAACACAGTCTTTTATCAGTGGAAAGTTTAGATTAATCTGGACTGGTAAATCCATTCTTTCTCATTTATTTTTATATCAGTATATCATGATAAACCCCATTTTTTCCAGTATGAACATTTAAAGGTGCAAAAAGGTACTGGAATAGTAAAACAATTTGATAGATGAAAGGCAAACTTAGAGTAAAACCTTGCTTTCTTTCCTCCTGACAGTGAAGCGTGTGGGAGAAATGTAAAAGGGAATGCCTGTAGGGTTTTATTTATGTACTGAGAGGTAGAAACTAATGACCTGGAGGAAAGGTCTCATGTTGGGAACCTAAAATGAGACAACCAGAATATCTTTGTCTGTGCTTTACGCTGGTGGTCATCTTCTCTTCTTAATCCTAGGTTTAAAGAAAAGTCTTTGATACGTTCCCTGTTTTTTTGCTACTCTTTAGGGGCTAGCCTGATTAGTGGGCTGAAATTATTAGTAGTTAGGCATCTAACTTGCTATGTCTTAGAAAATTTAATCCCTGCTTATTGACATATGCAGGTGCCCATATGCTGTAGAAGATATGGCCCCTGGTAACTTATGGATAAAAGGAATACCTACTAACTTCCCTTTAAAAGTAGCCAGCTGAACACTGGAAATCTCCTTTGATTCTCTTGTTCAATACACTTTAACTATTCTCTCCTATGTGCTTGACTGGAAAAGAAAAAGAAAAGAAAAAAACAAGCAAGGGGCAAAAAGCCAAAACATATCTCAAAAATTAAGTCTTGTGGTGCTTAGACTTCAGCATTAACTTTAGCTTAGCTCTGGCCACTTATGAGCTTCTGACTGCTTCATACTAACAGTATTACATCATTACCATTGCAACCTTTTATTCTGTAATATCATACATATGCAAACTAGCTTTGAAAGGCATATTGCAGTCCAAAAAGCAAAGGCAGTCTGAAGCCAAGCCATTTCAACCAGAATCACACAGTTTGCTATTTTTGATTTCTGCTTTTTGCATACCACATCTCTTTCTCTGCACAGAATCTCTAAATAAACTTTGCACCTCTTTCTGAAGACCTGGCTTTTTTTTTTTTTTTTTTTTTTAAACTTGTATTTTAATCAACCTCTCAAGGATAAGAACAGTATTGGATGATGTTGAATATGGATTTTTTTTGTGAAAAATAAAAACATTACAATGGATGTTTTCTGTATACCTTCATCGTAAAACAATACGATAAAGGTTTAGAGATGAATAAATGTGAGCTTGCATGTAAACTAAGTCTGTTCAAATGATGCATACCTGAACTAGATTACTGAAATAAACTACAGAGGTTGACAAAATAGTGGACAACCACGTGGATGGTAAAACAGAAACAGAAAAGTATTTGTTAAGGTGGACTTTAACAGAAGAATCCTTCCTTCCTTCTCTGAATGTGCTGTTGGGTTTAACTCCAGTTGTTTCCCAATACAGCTGCCTGGGGACACTGCCTGACCTAGTATCAACCAGCAACTGGCTAATCAACAAATGAAAGGCCAGCTGAACTCACTCCTTTACTAAGTAATTTACCGAATAACAAGAACCTTATTCCGATAAATTTTATCAGCAGTGCACAGATAAGTCAGCACTTCAAACAGAAAGGAAGGTTCCTGAGGAAATACATAAATTATATAGTATGTATGGCTTACTGAGCCTCCTCTTGTATTTTTTTCTAAGGGCTCCTGTGCACAGCACAATAGATTAACCTATTCCCCTGGAAGTTTTCAGAGAGAAGAGGATGTTTCTAGGTAAAGCAGGCTAACATTGCGTCATTTTTGTTCCATGAATTACCATAAATGAATAGGAAGAAGATTAGGAAGAAAGCAACTCCAACATTAGATTTCTTTTTGATGGTATTAATTGTTGTTTGGGCTGTTTGCATGGTGTAAAAATTACTTTATCTGCAGTACTAAGAGTGTTTTTTCACTGAAGCTGACACCTGTGTGGTTATGGAGTTTTCTCTGAGCACTAAGTTACGACATTTGGCTGCCTATGAATAAGCAACAGAAGCGTTTAGAAAGTTTTCTCAAGAAACTTAGCATAACTGTCCATTCACTGTACACAATACCTTAACCCTGTAAACTTACATAAAGAAATAATTTCAGTGAAAACTTCTGCACGAACTTCCTATCTAATGAAGCTGTCATGATCTCTGTCTGCAGCCAGCATTTCTGTGCCCTGCTGTTAGAACACAGCTCAGGGGAAAATGTATGGCAATATTGGCTTCCTTAGGGA
>NW_009224854.1:31178-35622 GCF_000690835.1 Fulmarus glacialis
TGGCATCTCAGTAATTTCTGTAGATAATGAAAATTGCAAGGGGTTGTTTTTCCTGCACTGTGAAGGACAAGGTAAATAAATTACAGCTGGAAAGTAGCTACAAGAAAAACTCTTTATTAAGGTAAAAAAAGGTCCTGTTCTTTATGAAATTTTCCTTCTGTCTGCAATTTACACTTGCATCATTAGATTATAGAAGCTAAATACTTATGACCTTTAAATGGAGTTTGGAGTAGACAGGTTAAACACTTTTATAGTGTTCATTATTTATTAGATTGATGTTCTTACAAAAACAGGAGTATATTATATGTCTTTTTAGAAAGCTGTGTAACTATAAGCAATATTTCCAGTGATTGCAGTTCAGTCGGATGAAAGGTTGAAAAACATGGCAAAGTGTATATAAAAGGGGACTTAAACAAGCAAACAGAAGAATCTTCTGAACACAGGGAACTTTTCAGACCCGATCAAACCTATGCTCTTTTCTTAAGGGTAGAGCTCTAAGGAACTCTTTTTTTTTTCTTCTTTCTTTTTTTTTTTTTTTTAAAGTTTGTCATTATTTAAGTTCTTTCATGACTGTTAAGGAACTGAACATACTGTTCTTGCAGATGACCACAGAGCCCTAGAAATGGAATTACTTTTCTTGTTATTTATAACTACAAGACAATTAACAGTACTGAGTTTGAGAACATTCTAATCTCTGTATTACTGGAGGAAGTAATATATTTTCTTCAGAACTTACTAGATGAATCTCTGAATCATATTTAGGAATATTCAATATATTTTACCCCAGTTTGGGGCAAACAAAACCTTTGATTTCTTGCTTCTGATAGTATAGTGGAAGTGGGAGAGCCATGCAAGAAATGGAGCCGATCCTGACTGAGATCAATCCACTGTATATTTTTATAGAAGGGATAAGTGAATTTGACAGCCAGTGGCAAAAGAATTTGCCTAAAGTATTAGGAGTAAGTAAATAAACTGCATTTCCAGAAAAGTTTTTCCATTACAGGAAAACTTCAATCAAAGCTATATTAAAATAAATCATAAATATGTTCTTACTTTTGGGAAGAGAGAAGGGGACAATTTTTAAGAGTTTGTTAACAAAGAGTTTGGAGAAAGGAAAGCATTTGTACTAACAGCAGAAGCAGTTGTCTTGGTTTGATTCTGTTTATGCCTCTGGAAATGTCTAGCAAGCTTGCAGGCAATGGAAAGAAACATGATTTATAATAGATATAAAAAGCAAAGTTCCACCTTCAAGCTTGAGGGGAGGAAATAGGATTGTGGCTGAGCATAAATGTACTTCACAATTCATGCTTCATTTCTTCTGGTGCAGTCCTATTGGCATCAATGTGTAATCTATGGTGGAAGTTACCTCGTAACTGGTTCCTGCAAATTGTGTAATTTCCTTTAGAACTGAGGCTATAAGGCTGCTGAATAGATCCCTGTGTATCTCTGAGGAAAAAATAATAGTTTCTTCTCTATCAGAATTATCTGATGTTTTATTACTGGATAAATTATAACTCCTTCTGTAAACTGAGTGCATGGGGAAAGTCCATGGACACTGGGTAGTATACCGTGGCTCACAAGTCATGATCATGTTCATATGGTGTAACTCTTGATCCAGGACTAAAGACACTCAGTGGGATCTTGCCACTGATCAATGATTTGCACTTGTAGACTTCTATCAAATTCAAAAGCCGCCTGCTGGTGCATCTCTTTTGGGATGATGTCAATCCAATTAACTAAGAGGTTCAGTGCTTGAGATATGAATGCATTTAATCAGCCTTATTTTGCTAGTACATACACCGTCTGTGTTTTCTATTTTTACAGTTAATTAGGAACCGTTTAGTGATAGAGGGTATGCAAGTAAGTGCGCCATTCAAATATGCAGCAATGTCTGTTGGCATTTTTCTGATTTTTAAGTTCAAGAATTGAGACATACTATAAGAATAAAACTACAGATTGATGTTTAAAAATAAATATTAATCTCTTTATAATTCTGAATTATTTACCAAAGTTGTGTCTATAGGCTGAATGGGTGCTTGAGATACAGAAATAACAAATTAGAAAAGTATAAACTACAGTGTCTTTTTTTTTTGCCAAAGTTCTTCAAAATTTAGACTAATCACTTGTATACTATGCTTACGCAGATTACATACTTCCTACCCTAAATAAGCAGAAGGAAAAATAAATGAATATGAGGAGGGAATGGAAAAAATCCTGGATGCACACAAGTTAATGACAAAAAAAGATTGATTTCAATAGGATAATAATTTCATTCATTAAGCTTTCTAGCTTCAATGGATGTTTGTGATTAAGTCTTGCTGAACAAAGAATAAAAATGGGAAATTGGTCTTTAGATTAAAAATATATAACACTTAAAAAATACTAAAGTGGTTGAAGTGTGAAATTTTATTTCACATGTTCTGATCATCAAAATTCTGAAACATTTCAACCAGCTTTATCACTTCATATATTGGCAAGAAGATACCACACTTTAAATGTTACAGTTACATTCTTAGCTGAGATATCTTTGGAAGAGGTTATCAATGAATATTGATTTTTTTTTTTTTTTTTTTTTTTTTAAATAAGATATTTGGAATATAATGGAAAAGGTACATTGTTCAGGAGAGATACTCATTAGTGGAAAGAGGTATTTGTTTTGGTTTTATGCATATAGCTAAAACAAACAATAGCCTCTCTTGCTCAGAGGCCGGCAAAACAGACTTTATATCTTTATGCAGTTTTCTGCAGAAGTAATCCAACAGTTTTATCAGAGCCAGTACTAAAAACATAAAAGCTGATTCTAGAAGGCTGTTTCTGCCAAGTGACCCCCTACTTGTTCTGAAAAAACACTTCCTCACAAGACACAAGATCACTCTAGCACACAGGAATGGGAAAATGTCATATGAAGGAACATATAGAGATGAAAATGAAGTTGGCTACTGAGATTTTCTTTAGTTGAAGTGCAAGGAGAGAGCAAAGTAATCACTGTTCCTTGTGAAGGTGAACCAATAGTTATCTTGGATTGGAAAGGATGTTTTTAAAATGTGGAGGCAGAAAAGTAGCAGTTGCCTCTAACCTTGTATTCTCTCTCCATCTGTATCCAGACGGATTACTTTCAGGAAGGTTAGGACAAACCTTAGGAAGATAATGTGGAACAACATTTGTACACACAAAATTTCTGCTCATGTTTCTACCAGTAACAGAAATCTTGTATTCAGATGCCAGATACTTGAAAGATCTTCCTGTTTGCTTTCATCATAGATATTACAACTGAAAGCTATTACATGTATAAAATAAACAGCCTGGTAACCCCCTAGCCTCACAGCCACGGATGTGGTAGGATGGCCGTCTACTTTTGGAGTAGAAAAGAGTTTACATGTGTGGACGTGAGCCCTGCTGTGCCAATAGACACCAGGGCCAGGAAGCATTTTATTCAGTAATATCTATTATGCATCCCACAAGTTGATTGTAAGCAGTGCAAAAAATCTTTCCATTAGTCTAGCAGGCTAAATTAATTGTGTGAACATACAGACCTATTTTGATACAAGTATTTCAGATGCAAGTCTTAGCTTGGCTGCTTACAGTTTGGCTTCCATAGTAAATTTCTAGATAAACATTAATTGTCACATAATGAAGACTGAAACGTATTCTTATGCGCTGTAAAAAGTAGTAAAATACTGAAATTGAGAAGTAAGTATGAATGTTAGTGCTATCATTTATCTAAAAAAAACATGCTATAAATTAATTTAAAATAATGCCATTGTTGTTAGGTAACAAGTGATATACCACACCAAACGTGAAAGCTGACTGGTTCCATTAAGGTTTTTATCCTGTAACTAACAAAGAGATATCAGTGCAGTATTGTTGTGGATTGATCTGAGCTGGCCTCCAGAAACCCACCCAGCCACTCTCTCCCCCTTCCTCAACAAGACAGGGGAGAAAATAAAAAATATTCTGTGTCAAGATAAAGACAGAGAGATCACTTACCAATTGCCATCACAGTCAAACTAGACTCGATTAATCTAATTTATCGTCAATTAAAATCAAGTTGGATGGTGAGAAACGAAGACAAAAATGAAAACACCAACCCTTTTTCCTCCAACTTCATTCCTTCATTCTGACTCTGCTACCTCCCTGTAAGGATAAGGCCCAAGTAACTGTACTGTGAGCTTAAACAACCCTTCCTGGAACCAGAGCCCCGAGAGAAGGTTCCAGAAATCACAGGGAGGGGCCTGGTGTCACTCCCCTTGATTGACTGGTGTCTCAACCACTCCTGAAACTGGAGTGAGAGAAGGTTCCTGAAGTCCAGGAACTGGGGCAATAAACAGGGGCACGTAGGAGCCTCTGGGGTGCTTTCTACACTGAACCCCCGTTGGCAGGTGCCACGCTGGATCCAGGATTGGTGATGTCCCTCTCTCCCCTCCCCTTCCCTTCCCTTCCCTTC
>NW_009224855.1:0-4053 GCF_000690835.1 Fulmarus glacialis
TGGTGCGCCCGTCCTCGCAGTACGCTGGCTGCTCGCCTCAGCGTGTTATGTCTTGGTCTTGTGTAATACCCTGTCCGCAAGGCATATCTCGGTTGTGGATTTTTTTTTTCAATCATAAATAGCTTAAAGCAGTAAATTCTTTAAGGTCAGATGAGATGAAAAACACATTCAGCAGAGTATTAAACAAAACACTGTGTCCCTACTTTCAGTTATCGTATCTTTTGTAGTTAAAGGGGGAGGGGATGTAAATAGTCACTGATGAAAGAGGAGGAAAAAACTTTTTTTTTTTTATATACCCATAACAGTTGATGAATCTGAACTGCTCACTGTGCCAGATGGATGGAAAGAGCCAGCCTTTACAAGAGAAGATAATCCCAAAGGGCTGCTGGAAGAAAGCAGTTTTGCGACATTATTCCCTAAGTATAGAGAAGCGTACTTGAAAGAGTGCTGGCCACTCGTCCAGAAAGCCTTGGGTGAACATGTATGCATGCTTCCTGATTGTGATAATGTGTTTTATCTTTTAAGATATACAGAAGATACTTAAGCTTATCAAAATAGTGCAAGTTGCTTTTCTGATACTGTATTTTTCTAATATATTTCTACTGTGCTTGCGTTTAGAATTGGTAGTGTCATTTTCTTATTGGCGTCGAAATCAGTGGAAGTCTGTGTAGCCAGATTTGCAGTTCTTTACAGATGTCAGCAAAGCTCTTCGCAGTAACATTGCGTCATCCAGACGCTGATAACTTTGTTGCACCTGAATTCAAGGAGATGAGGGAGGTGGTGTTTCAGGTGTTGTGACACATATATTCAGTCTTTTTTGTGCGTGTCTGTGTGTGAATTTCCTTAAGCTGAAAGTCACTTTAGGAATTTTGGAAAATGGATCTGCATTCACTATGTAGTGTTCTGTTTGTTAACTTCTTACTGGCAAAGATGAATTCTGAGATTCTTATTTAGAGATTGATTCACTATTTCTTTTCAAATATTGCAGTATGTGAATGCAACGCTGGATCTAATTGAAGGAAGCATGACTGTCACTACCACTAAGAAGACTTTTGATCCATACGCAATCATCAGGGCTAGAGATTTAATAAAACTTCTGGCAAGAAGCGTTCCATTTGAACAGGTCTGTATTAAATTCTGGAAGTTTGTATCAAATTTTATGATAATACTTTTAGTATGTTTTCAAAATGTGGGATTTTCAAGTGAATCAAGTAAAATAAAATATATATTTAAATATATCTGAAAGCGAAGTGAGAAGAATGAACTGCAGTATTCTCTTGACTTCTGAATAATACATTTGTGTTCAGATGATATTGCCTGCTTCTTGTCTCTTTAGGCAGTTCGTATCCTTCAGGATGATGTTGCATGTGACATCATTAAAATAGGCTCTCTGGTGAGGAAGAGAGACACTTTTATAAAAAGAAGAGGACGTCTTCTTGGGCCAAAAGGATCTACTCTGAAGGTATTTGTAGTAACCAGAAAATTCTTAGACCCGAATTTGTGTCAGGTCTTCAGTTTACACTTACTTCATTTCTTTTTTGGGTGTAGGCCCTGGAACTGTTAACGAACTGTTATATTATGGTGCAAGGCAACACTGTTTCAGCTCTTGGACCCTTTAGTGGGCTAAAAGAGGTAAGGGAAAGCAGATGAGCAGTTTGTGTAGCATACTTCTGTGCCCAGCTTGAGGGCAGACGAGAGGCAAAATCTGGCAACCTCAAGAGTATCTCACTGACTTTTCAGCTATGTGTTAGTAAGCGGCATTTATATGAATGTCCATAGTCTTAGCTGCTGAATTTTGTTTAGTCTCTGAGATCTTTCTGTCTTGGAAGTAAAAAAGCATTTGTGAAATACTCCTTTTTTTTTTGTTTGTAGAAAGAACTTTTGTAGTTTTGGTTAAGAGGTGTAAGAGTGAAAATACTGCAGAGTTAGTGATACATAACCTTAAGGAACATCTAATGTTTTTAGTAACTATGTGGGAGAAGAATGCTTGTCAAAAGCAAGAGTTTCTCCTGACACCATAAAATCCATGGTAACATGAAAGTAGTGTTTGTGGGGCGTGCTGGAGTGTATTAGAAACATGACAATGTTATTGATATTTCTGAAGTGCTGTGCATTCTAGTTAGCCATGTGCGTTAGCATTTTAAATCTACCTACTTTTGGGGGCGGGGCTGGAGGGGAAGCATGGTAGTATACCTGGTATTTTAATTGATTAGAATATGAAATACTTGCTGAGTTTTGTGTTCTTTTTTTTTTAACTAAATACAGGTTAGAAAAGTTGTTCTGGACACAATGAAGAATATACATCCCATATATAACATTAAGGTTAGCGTGGTCCACTGTGCATCTTTATTTACAAGAAAGTACTATTTCCTCTCAGAGCGCTGTATGTTAATAATTTACATGTTTCTGTGTGGTAATCTATTTTTGAGAACTTCTGTAGTGTGCTTCTTTAAAAAAACCCTGACTTTGATATCCTCTATTTTACCAGGGTACAGTGCCGTCATATCATTAAAATTACCTGAGAAAACATCAAAGGAAGAGCATGTATAAACTTTCCTCCATTCGATTGTTTGCTTTATACTTGCTCATTTAAATTGAGGCACTGAGGACAGTGCATTCTGTCCCTGTTTTGAGACATATCTATCTTTCTGATTCTGCTGTTTGTAATTAAGCCCTCTACTCTTGCTGAAGTGAGAGATGGAAGGTTTGGATGTAGCATAATCACTGTAAGAAAGTTTAGTAAAACTTGTAGTTTGGAGCTCTTGGCTACTACTGTAATACTATTTTTTAATAACTTTTTTGTGACATTCTAAAACTACGGAAGACTTTGATGATCAAAAGGGAATTATCAAAAGATCCTGAACTGAGGTCACAAAGTTGGGAAAGATTTTTGCCTAAGTTCAAGCGGAAGAACTTGAAAAAACGCAAGGAGCCAAAGAAGAAAAATACTAAGAAGGAGTACACACCGTTCCCACCTCCACAGCCAGAAAGCCAGGTCAGCTGAAATTTTACGTGGTTATGCAGGAATATAGCACGACTTGAAATCTCATTCGTGCTAACAAGAGGTTGGGAGGCTTTTTCTGTCAAGTTTTGATTTCCTGATACTATACATCTGGCTTATAATTATCTAAACCTTCTCGGTACTTGTCTTACGCAGATTGATAAAGAATTGGCAAGTGGTGAATACTTCTTGAAAGAAAGACAGAAGAAACGAAAGCGAGTGGAAGAGATAAAGGTGAAGTTGTTCTAACCCACTGTTCAGTTAAAAAGCATTTGACTGCTGACTTTGATTTTTTTTTTTTTTTTGGTCCCTTTTGCCCTGCTCTACTCATAATTGACTTTTTTATTGGTAACTTAAGGCAAAGCAAGCAGATGCAATCAAGAAAAGACAAGAAGAAAGAAATAAAGCTTTTATCCCACCAAAGGAAAAGCCAGTTGTGAAAACAAAGAAAGGTAAGCATTTCCATTTATTTTTTCCTGTTGTAAAACCTCCTGCTGTTGATTCCTAGGCTGACTGATTTTGCAGGGATACAGCTGTAGGAAATAAGAAAGGTCATGCAAAAAAATCTTAGTAGTTAAATCCATGCCTGGAGCTGCCAGGGACAGTAGAAAGATCATGCAGCCCATAACTCTATACCTATAAAATGGCGTGTTCCTGATGGAGATACTGGGATGGCCATCTCAATTGGTTGTTCTGACTACATCAGTTTTTGGCTTTCAGTCTTGTAGTGAAGCTGCCATAACTTTTGCATTCAAATGGCTTTTCTGTTAAGAAAAAGAAACCCGAAAACAATACTTAGTTGAAAACTTATGCCACAAGTAAGTATTGGTATAAGATGTGGATGGACTGCAAGACGGGGACTGGAAGAGCAAAGTCCCTTCCACTGTAAGAGACGATCAGGTTTGTGACCACCTGAGGAACGTGAACATAGATATGTCTGAGGGAACTGGCTGATGTAGTTGCCAAGCCACTCTCCCTGATATTTGAAAAGTCACGGCAGTCAGGTGAATTCCCTGGGGACTGGACAAACGGAAACATTGCACCCATTTTTA
>NW_009224855.1:4156-4619 GCF_000690835.1 Fulmarus glacialis
AGACAGCCAGCATGGCTTCACCAAGGGCAAGTCTTGCCCGACCAACCCAGTGGCCTTCTGTGATGGAGTGACTACATCAGTGGACATGGGAAGGGCTATCAGTGTCATCTATCTGGACCTCTGTAAGGCCTTTGACACAGTCCCCCATAACATCCTTCTCTCTAAATTGGAGAGATACGGATTTGATGGGTGGACTGTTCAGTGGATGAGGAATTAGTTGGATGGTCGCATCCAGAGGGTAGTGGTCAACGGCTCAATGTCCAGATCGTGACAAGTGGTGTCCCTCAGGGGTCCATATTGGGACCAGTACTGTTTAATATCTTCATCAGTGATACAGACAGCGGAATCGAGTGCACCCTCAGAAAGTTTGCGGACACCACCAAGCTGAGTGGTGCAGCTGACATGCCTAGGGACAGGATGCCATCCAGAGGGACCTGGGCAAGCTTCAGAAGCGGGCCCCGGT
>NW_009224855.1:4878-5246 GCF_000690835.1 Fulmarus glacialis
GGTCGAGGGAGGTGATTCTGCCTCTCTACTCTGCTCTGGTGAGACCCCACCTGGAGTACTGCGTCCAGCTCTGGAGCCCTCAGCCCAAGAAAGTTATAGCATATCTCAGTCATCTAAAACTTCAGAAGCATTGTGAGGCTTGTGGGCAGCTTCCACTGCTGCCACCTGTTGTCACTTACACTCGCCTTTCCCTTCTGAGTAGTTTGAAGTTTGTTGGAGCGAGTCCAGAGGAGGGCCATGAAAATGGGGGTGGAATACCTCTCCTGTGATGAAAGACTGAAAGAGTTGGGGTTGTTCAGCCTGGAGAAGAGAAGGCTTTGGGGAGACCTTATTGCGGCCTTTCAGTACTTAAAGGGGGCTTATAAGAA
>NW_009224855.1:6065-10267 GCF_000690835.1 Fulmarus glacialis
TTCCAACCCAAACTATTCTATGATTCTGTGGTTCTAAGATAGAGTAAACAGCTTTTCTAAAAGTTAAAGTAAAACCACACTATATGCAGAGTAAGAACTTGCATTCTTAGATGATTTGGTTTTTTACACACTAGAGAAACAAGTCTTCAGTTTTCTGGATTCATTGATTATACTACATATTCATTCATTGTATTAGATATACTATATTTTGTATTAGCTATACTACCTACATATTATTACACAGTTTCTTATGAACTGAAAAGTTCATGTTTCTTGAAAAGCATGTGTTCTGCAGCATTGATACAGTACTTTTTTGTGATGGCAGTAAATTTTCAATAATCCTGCTATTGACTGTACTGTATCTTAAATACTGTGCTTTTCTAGCTGCTGTGTGTTCTGACCTGAAATCCTTCAGTCTTCCAAGAATAAATGACAGCAATAGTTTGTATGTAGAGAAGAAATGAGATCCAAAGAGGACAGCTGGTGCCCACTGTTAGATGTAGGAATTAACTGTGAGATAGGAGAGTTAGATCCAAACTCATGACTCAGGCCCAGAAGAGAAAATACCATCACCTAGATGAACATAAGAGTAGGTTATTCTTGTTGCTCAGCATTAAGTGTTCAAGTACTCTGGCACTCCCTGTAGAAGTCTCCTATAAAGATCTTCACGCAGGAGTCAAAGTTCTGTATCATATTCCCGCAGCCCACCCTTTCCCATCCTGTTTCCGACAGCGGCCATTAATGGATGGTCAGGGAGAGAGTATAAGGATGGGACAGGCATGTTTGGGATCTTGCCACCTTAGTTACTTGCAGAAAGACAAAATACCATGAAATACCTTCTCTGGGTATATGAACTCAATAATTAGTTTCTTCTCTTCTTATGTGAGACCAACCAAGCCAATAGGCCTATGTCTAAGAGAGCATGTATGTATTTATTTTGGAGGACTACATCTGTGGTCTGAGGAGTGGGTGATAATAGTTTGTATGTGTGCAGAGTGTGGCACCTGTGTTCAAATGCAGTTGTATAGAATTTTTTGTATGAATGTTCTCCTTTGAATTCTGCTGAAAGAGGTTTGTGGATAATACTAGTTTCAACAAAAATCATTGTTAAAATAGTTATAAAATCATTAGTGAACATAAAATGAGTCCTAACCAATGCCACAGGATGCAGCTTACTGTGTTTACATATGCAGTCATCTTGTGGACTGTTAAAGTTTAAAAAAAGTAAAATTCTTGTCTGTTATCTGTGTATTTTTTATTATGTAGCCTCCACTGAGAAAAAAATTGATATTGAAGCCATCAAGGAAAAGGTAAAGAATGCAAAAAAGAAGAAATTAGGTGCACTTCCTGTGGAAGAAGTCAAGTTAAAAATGGCAGCAGATGAAAAGAAAAAAAAGAACAAGAAGTAATTCACCACCCGAAATGCTCACTTTTCTCCCACATTAATGAACATTTTTCACACTTGGAAGATTTGAGACTTCTTGCTGTCAGTATAATGTGGACAAGAAAAGACTAGGTAGAAAGATCATTCTCTTTTCATAAGTACACTTTAATTAGTGGACCTGAAGCAGCTGTGCAAAATTGCCAAGGTCGGTGAAGAAAATCTGTGCTGCAATGTTGTTTGAGAAGGTAAGAGTGTATTTGGATGATATCCGTTTGCCTAGAGGGAAGGTTTCATAATAGAAACATTTAGGAGTTTGATGCAGGATGTTAAACATTAGGGTCAGAGAATTCGGTGGCAGTTTAAGGTAATTCTCCTGTGAAAGACTACCAGACTATATGCAGCCTCAGTTATGGTGACAACTTTTGCAAAATGGGCAAGATTTATTACTATATGATGCTTTTGTTTCTGTAAAAGCTGATTATTTTTTGCATGTCTTGTCTTGGTGTTAATAAACTATTTTAATACATTGTTCTTAAATCCTTTAATTAGTCCTCTACTGCACAGCCTACATGTTGTTTTCCAGGAAACAAGCTCACGGCTTCATGTGAGAATTACACAAACCATAATCTTAACTGAATGCCATTAATAAACCGTCATTTATTAGCGTTATCCTGGAGGTTATTAGGCAGAATGTGATACAAAGCAAGTGTCTTTCCACATGGAATGTGCTGCAGGGAAAGCGTAATGTCTTGTTACCTTTCTTTAAGTATATTCTTAATTTATTTCTTGCTTGCAAGAAGGTCAATTGTGTTCCTCTTTTTTTTTTTTCTTCTTTTTTTTTTTTTTGAAGCCTTTCGCCTTTTTTAAAGGAAGTCTAGAGGTTTTTAGTTTCCTGAAAATGCAAATTGTGATGAAATAAAGTTCACTGGAAGAGCAGATGTTGCTTATTTCACACATCTGAGATTAAAGAAACAAATGTAATGATTAGGAGGTGGTAGAGCCACACCAACTTCATGAGCACATACAGTGGAAATAATTGTGGTAGAACATTGCAACTCTCTGCTTCTAGGTTAGTGACCTTTTGTTTGAAACTAGTAAGTGAAAACACAGCCATTTCCTTTTTTGCATATATAAGAATTCAGAACGTATGTGGTTAAATAGCCAGTACGTGTGCGTTGAGAAATAGCTAAGATGCTTGCCCTTTAGGGTGGGGGACAACATGAGGCTTGGTGTGCCTTTCAGTTATGTGATCACTTCTTGGCACTTAATTGTTAAGGAAAAAACACTCTCAATCCTTTTAGGGCCTGCATTGTTCATGAATGGCATTTTAATTACTTGTAGAATCAATCGGGAAAATACTACTTCAACAGGTACTTCACTGAGAATGTGATCAGTAAGTCACGAACACCCATCTCAGAAACTGTAGTGAGCTGATGGGTTTAGTCATACCAGCACCATGAAAAGCTTTTTAGAAACACCAACTGGTGGTTTAGCAGTTGACGGTGTACAGGGGTGACCTAAGTTCAGTACCAGTCAGGTAGTGAACCTTTGTCATATAGTGAAAGGTCTAATTTCAACAGGAGGCACTGCAATACTTGAGTTTAAATGCCTGTTCTCACAGTGTGATCCAACGAATAAGTGCTTCAACAGAAGAGTCTGCAGAGCTAGAAGCCAGTAAGGAGGAGCCTGACTGTAGCCAGGGAAGGAGCATGTGTGTATTAGGTGAGGGAGAGTCCTTGGTTCTAATCTAGACTGGATGAGGCCCCTTTCACTGCAGAGGACTGGCATAGGTGTTCCCCTGTTTGTTGTTTAAAAAGTTAAAAACAAGTGTGGGGCTGGTTGCCCTACACTGCTCTTCCAGGCTGGCATTTCATTTCAGGAACCTGATCTAGCTGAAAGCACCCTACAAGAAAGCATTTTCCAGCTGCATCAGCTAACTGCCTGGTTGCCTGAGTTGCAGTGCAGGAAAACATAGCTCAGCTTGGTGGCAGACTTCAGGGAGTCTTGTCCTTCTGTTGTTATGGAGTGAAAAGGCTTCACATTGTATTTAATTTTCCCAGTTGTTATGGTTGACAGGTCTCAAAGATTGTTGGTTGGACATTTATTTACTTAAACTGGAAAATCAAGAAAGCCTACTCAAATTCCTGTATGCAAGTTAAACCAGATACGGCTTGGAGTCCGTATCTGAATGGTAACTGGCTGCATGGGCTCACTGTTGGTGCTTTTTGCACCTGTTTTCTCAGAGAATATGGCTATACAGTTCTAACACTTGTATAAAAAGTAAAGAATAGAAAACAAAGTGGATTTGGAAGGGTGAAAAAGGTTTTTTTGTATTTTCAGAACAGCTTGAACTATTGCAGATTATCTCCTTAAACTGATTTTAGAGTTTACAGACTTGCAAAAAAGTACCCGAAGGCTGTATTTATATATCAGTGTTTTGCATTTATCATATGGAATTCATGGGCATATGCCGTCAGATAAATGTGGACAACTCAAAGTGGTTTGATCATCAGGAGTTAAATATCTGCATTTTTGGATGTTTTTAAAATGAGATGCAGTACTTGTTTAGCTTTGACTTCTTGACTTTCAGGCTTTTTTTGTTTGAAAGATACCATGTTTTAAAGTTTTGGGTTTTTTTTTCCCCTAAGCCCCTGTGATTTACAGGGTTTTTAATGAAGCTTTTTCTATGGTATTTCCTTAGAGCTGCTGAAGTATATAGTTAAATGACAGTGCTGTGAATGTTTTGAACTTTAAGGGCTTTGTGTTCGTTCTGTTTACTCTCCTGGAGACCAAGCACAGATTAAACTAAGCAGGGGAG
>NW_009224855.1:10294-14639 GCF_000690835.1 Fulmarus glacialis
ATTTTTGCACCCTGGACACAGCAGCATATGCTCTTCCCTCTCCTGCATGTCTCTGCAGTTGTAGGATCTAACTGCACGTGGCTTCAGTGGGGCAGACACTGTGCCAGGCACCGTGCTGGTGTGGGAGCCCTGTGCAAGACAGCGTACACAGAGTAAGTCCTGCTGCCCACGTTTTCAGATGGGACGTTGCAGTACCTGAAGCTTGAGGCTGGGGTCCTGCACAAAAGAGAGTGGCAAAAAGACGAGTGAGGAGGAAAATAGCTGCTCTTTTTAACAGGTAGACCCATGGCCTTGCTTTTGCAGTGGGGAGTTTGGAAGACAGAACTGAGCCTGGCTCTCTCACAAGTAGGCCAGCGTGGGTGCTGGGACCCAGGTCACTGGAGTGTGGAAAAGAAACTGCTCATCTCCTGTGTGCGAGTGTGATGTCTTGGCTATGGAGGCTCTGGTACGTATCAAGGGCAAAATTCAGACTTTTGTCCCCAGCCATATTTGCATTTTGAAAAATGATTTATTCAGGGAATGCTGTGATGCTGAGATGATTCTAGTTCAAGCAGTTAACTACCTGGAAGAGTAACGTGAGAAACTTTGAGTCCCAGTCCCAGTGTTTTCAGTTAAGAACCACCGCAGCAGTGGGGTCAGGAGTGGGTATGCAGAAACACTGACAGGTACTGCAGGGACAGGACCACAGAAACTAAGTGGTGAGGGGAACTTCCCAGCTGCTCTAACAGTGTGTGTCTGTGCCCTGCAGAGGGGCCTGGTGCAGAGGCACCCAAACCCGCCTCCGAATAGATACGGATCGCTACAGTCCAGCTGTGTGCTTGTGCAGCTCTGCTCCTTCCAGCCTCCGCTTGAGCTGAGCGACTGCGGTCGCTAGAGGACGTGCTCAGCTGAACACAGCAGCTGTCCCCGCTACTTTCTGCCTGCTCCAGATGTGCGGGTTCCAGGAGACTCATCCCTTGGCAGCTGTTGAACCAAAGCCGTAACTACGGGCACAGCATGATTTTATTTGGAGTTTTATGCCATCTTTCCCAGCATTGTGTTTCTCAGCATTGTGCAAGTTGGAGCTGAATGTGGGGGTTTTTTGTGCACCAGCAGTTAAGCTCTAGATCATGTTGCAAATACACGATTGCCATACATGGGAAGCAGGAAATAATTATTTATTGTTTGAAATAGCAGTCAAACCCCCTATGCTCAGAAAAAAGAAAAAAAAAGAACAGGAAAGATTGCGGTGATACATAATCACGTGTAAACACAGGTGAAACTATGTCTTGGCACAGACAACACGTGTTTAAAAACAAATTCTAAGCAAAGAGAAGTACCAGTGGCCCCAGTGCACTGTGAGACTCCGAAATGCACTTCGTGCCCCAGGATGCAAATGCCAGAGCTCACATGGGTCCAAAAATTATTAGAAAAACAGTTAAATGAAAAATCTCTCCAGGCTGCTCTGCATCTTGCTGGAGGAGTGTCCAAGGAAAGAGCGCAGTAGGAACGAGAGAGGTGCGTGCTCTGCCTGGGGCCAGGCTCCGGGGCTGGGCACCCTCCAGCCCTTCCTAAGAAAGTGTGGCGGGCAGCTCCCTGCGCCTCGGTGCGCTGCCTGGGCTCCCTTACCCACCGGATCCCGCTCACACCGCTCCGCTTTGAAAAAATACATGGGTAATTTAAAACCAGTTACTGGTTCTGAGCAATGAGAAAGCTGCTTACCAGCTCTCCTAGCTGCTGCCTGCAGCAAAGATGGTATTTCTGTACTTCTAAATCACCTGTAGATGCAAACAATGTCTCTACTGATCTTTGTGCTGCCAGTAACTTATGTGCAGGGAAGGGATGAGTTGACCTAAGTGCTCTCATGGTCTTCTGCATGTGTGTCACTCACTGGCGGGTGCTATAGACCGGTATTTTGGTAGGAGCCAGGCGGCCAGAATTGTCAGTACAAGCAGTAACGGCCTTAAAGCAATAACGGTGATGCAGTACTCGTCACATGCAGGTCTGTCCCAGTCTGGATGCCACCTGGAATCACCTATGAACAAAATAAGTTACTTGTTTTCAAGTATCACTGCACTGAGGGCAACAAACGGAAGCAGTAAATTCTGGTGGTACTTACTAATGACTTTGTCACGCTCTGCATTTTCTGGAGAGATAAAAGAAGTGAACGTCAGCAGACTTACACATAAACAATTTGAGTCTAAGCAAAAGGGAATGAAGTGTGAGCCTCACGATGGGCTCGCAAATGCAGCTATGGGAGCTGCCTTTCCTTCCAAGAAGAAGCAAAGACCCTCCAAGTTTGCAGCCACTCTCAGGGCTTTGCTGAGAAACACTTGATCACACCACATTGACTTCTCCCCCTGCCAGTGACTGGCATAGAGCGGACTTGTTCCCCCAGGTGCACTTCACAAGATCACTTTGGGTTTTGCCCAGTGCCTTGCGTTTAAAATCCTCAGCCTGTAACTAACGTTAAACAGTCCCGTGAGTCAGAGACTCCCTCTCCTTCCTGCGGTGCTGGTGTTTTAATGTCACCTTCCCGCTCTGTTAGTTCGCTGGGGTTGAGTGCTGGGGAAAAGTGTGACCGTACCCTCAGGTCCCCCCAGGCAGATGTCCACAGCACCTTGTCCTTCTTAAGGTAATTGCAGAAGGTCTCCTCTCCACCTGACTCCATCCGGCCATCGCAAAGCCAAGGGCAGGTGAATCGGGTGGGCTGTCAGGGGCTCAAGCTGAGCACCACGTCCCTGTGAAGGGCTCTCACACCTGCACAGGTGCATTTTGGCCTGGCTCCCTCCCCGTGCTTGGGGGAAAGCAGATGGCCTGTCTGATGTTCAGTGGAGCGAGCAGCTTTGGCAGTGCCATGGCAGCGCTCCCCCCCGGCAGCGGCACGGCAGGGGCAAGGCTCGCTTGGATCTGCACCAGCTCAAGCTGCAGCTCATGCACCAGGTAATAACCTGGAGCCCCCGGGAGGGGATGTGTATCCCCTTCTGTGCTTCCCGTTTCTGCAAGCAGTAACTTCTGGTGGGGGTAATAACACCTTAAACTGCAGCCACTACGTCTCCTGCATCATACCCTCCAGCACGTGAAGAGCAGATCCCATCCCGTCACTTCCCAGGGTAGAAAACAGGCTCTTTCCACCCTCCTCCCGTCTCTTCGTGCATCACTGCTCACTTGGCTTCTGACTGCAGCTTTTCAGACTGTATTTAGGAACAGGGGAGTGCTGTGCCTGCCTCCTGCCATTATCTTTTGTGCGTTCTTTCCCTTTCTACGTGTGCTTGGGGAGGAGGGCTGGTTGTCTTCTACTTACGACACAGCTGGCTGGCGCACTGCTCGCCGTTGCAGTCGCTGCACGCTGCTCCCGTCTTGTACGGGCGCCCTGGGTAATTCCCACTGCGAAGGAAAGTAACGCTGTTCTCAAACCGCCCGGGCTCTTGGCTCGGTATTACTTGCCCACCTCTGATATGCACCAAACGCAGCTCAGTGCTGCTTCTTTGCTTGGAGGCTGGCCAAAGCGAGATTCACAGCACACCTCAAACTGCCCATAAACACACTGAGAGGGATTTTATATGTCTGCAATCTCAGCAGTGCTAAACTTTGTGGTAAAACCTCATTACTTTCAGCAAGGTGAGGCTTTCAGTGCTTGGTCTAAGCTGAAGAAAATCCTTTGGAGTATATTCACTTTAGGAATTGAAATTGTGCGTGCATCTTGCTTTGGCCCTTGGCAGAGTTGAAAACAGTTGAAGATTAGATAAATAAAGAACTTAAGTTGCTGCTTCTCAAAAGCAACAGCCGGACGTGACGTAACCCCACTTCTTAATACGCAACAGCCTGTTTGCAGTGTCCTCACCCAGCAGGGAAGGGCCCAGCTTCAAAGCCCTCTCTAGAGCCCCTCGCCTCCCCGGAGAGTGCCCTGCCTGCTCTGCTGGGTGCTGTGGAGGGCACCCCTCCCCTTCCCCGTGGGGTCCCTGCCGACGGAGGGCAAGCAATCCAGCATGATTCCGGTCCTCTGCACGATACAGATCTTGGCTAAGGGGCAGACGGAGGAAGGCTTGATTCGTGTTTTTGGGAGACCCAGGCGTGAGGCTCGAGGGACAGAGAGCACCTCCCAGCAGTGCAGGGGGCCTGCTTGCCTGCGCACAGGATTTCTGCACCATCTAGCATGGTGGGGTGCATAGCAAGTGCTGAGAAGGGAAAGGAGAGGCTGCCCTGGGTGAGCCTTTTGGCTCGAGAACTGGCAGAGGCGATGGTCCCTCAGCCCATTTGCTTGTGGGGCTTCTGGGGAGAGTGGTTTTGTTGCTTTGGCACAGCAGCAGCTGTGACATTTCAAGCTATCTGGTCTTATTCTTTAAGGATGAAGCATGGACAACAG
>NW_009224855.1:14659-50390 GCF_000690835.1 Fulmarus glacialis
CATGGCCTTGGCCCAACATGGCATGCATGTAAAGCTTTTAAAGCTATATGTAGACTGTGGTGGCATTAATTAGCTGGAGAAGGGTAAAAAACATCCATCCTAGATGCAACAAATATCCTAGAGATAATGCATATGAAGGACCTCCAGATAAACTTTTGCCTTGAGGAGCCCCAGCCTCACCAGCAGCCCTCAGCCCCAAAGTCTCATGCTAAAGCTAAGACTGCAGCTGCAAAGCATTGCGCACTTGGATATTTATCCAAACCATTGACCTAGAAGCTTAATTCTGCAGGCGCATGTGTAAATATTTTCAGACTTCAGGCTTGCACCCTTGGCAACCGTTTGGGGCCATCTTGGCACCCAGGAGCAAGGGATTAGTTTTCAAATGATCACTTTAGTATTTTCATTTCGGTATCTTAAATTTTACCCTTTCTACCAGTGCCACTTTTTTTTGGCTACAAAACATAGCCCTCATCCAGCCAAAAAAAGCTGGTTGGACAGAGGTGTACCTCCTTCTCTATTTTGGGGACCGTTTCCTCCCACAAAACACATGAATGGATGGACTGATCTAATAAAGTTGCACGTTGTGGGAGGGAAGGGGCAGACCGCAAACGCTGTGAAATATTTGTAATGAAAAACCTTACGCTGGCCCGTAGTTGCAGATGAAGTGTGCTGCGTTGGTTACGGAGATGTACGCCACCCTGGGACAGAAATGGACAGCACAGCCAACCTTGTAGCTTGTAGCCCAAACAATCTGCAAAGACAGACGGGTACACTGGTGACCATAGCTTTGCTTCAGCATCTGAAGCGTAACGGAGAAGACCTTCCCTCCTCTGTTTCATGACAACAAATTGAGGAGCACTCCTTGGGCAGGCTTCATGAGGGAAAGCGGCAGTGATGGATCTCGAAATCGTCTTTTATTCTGAAAAACGCCCAATTGTTTTGCACAATTCACCAGCTGTTTATTAAAATGACTGAAAGAAAGAATAACAGGCTGTAACAGGTAGTTTTCCTCTCTTGCAAAGGAGGTGGTGAAGTTCATCTCCTTTGCTTCATGGCAATCCATTAGCTTTGCTACAGCTCCTGCAAGGGCTGGTTGCCCCTCTACTAAATCCAGAGGGGACGTGTAGGCAAATTGCTGGAAGGCACTGGTATTATGGGAGAAGCAGGGAGAAGGAGCATGTCCAGGCTGTGGTCCTGCCTTTTAGCATCTCGGCCACACTTAAGATAATCTAGAGGCAAGGGCATTAAATCATCTAATGATCCTCTGTCTACTACAAGCCGTTCAGTTCGACCCAGCATCCTATATCCAGCTCAAAGAGTACAGTGCAGCCAAATGCTTCAGTCCTGGAAAAACAAACCCCGTGACAGAAGCAGAGGGGAGGCGAGGGTGCAGCGGTACCTCAGGGCTGTACAGCAGCAGCGATGACTGACTACGTGAGGAATGTGGAGAGATCCCGGCAGCACAGGAGATGAAGAAACACCGACTCTCTCTCGAGCCTCTGTCAGCTCGAAGGGGAGGCCTGGCCGTTTCTGTTTGTGGCTGTTTGGTGCCAGCTCTGGGGAGAGGACACGCTGCTTGGGCTCCTGAGGGTGTTCTCAGTGCAGCGGCAGAGCAGAGGCTGTTCCCAACGTCAGCCATAGACAGCTGCATCCCCGAGGATGGTGAAGGACCGAATCACAGGACCCTCCCCGTCCCGGGCGGCCACCGGCTGAGGCACATGCTGGGAATGTGGCTGTGGTAGCTGCAGTAATTGTACCCAGAGGAAACTCCTCTACAGCTGGGAAGGAGGGAGAGGAACGAGAGGTTCGGCAAAGGTCCAGACCCAAGGATGCCTCCCAAAGCTGGGCAGACACGCAGCTTCCAGCTACAGTCACTATCACCGCTGAGTCCAAGTGAGAATAATCTTACTTTCTCATTCTCCCCCATGCAACCATCTGGGCTGCTCCTTTACAAACAACATGGTAAACAGCACGGCGCCTTAGAGGCAGGTAAGGTGCATTTCACCACAGTTTCCAGATGCTGACTCTTGCCATGTCCTGTGAGCAAGGTCAAAAAGCAACACGCTGTCACCTCTCATGGCTCTCTCATCCAAATATCTTCTCTGCAAGCAAGAACCTGCTTGTGTCATTCAGACACCCCTCCAGCTTCAGCTCATCCCTTCAAGTCCTAAATGCGTATGTGCATCTCCGCAGAAAATATTAAATAGCTTCAGGTCAAAATCTAACCCTAGAGCCACTGTTGCAAGCCGTTGCTTTCCCATAGCCATGGTTAGTTCTTCGGAAACTGTGGTTGGGAAAAATGATGCTTGCAGAGCTGCAGACATCTCTTTACATGCCGGTATTTCCCCAGCCCTTGGCATGGCTCGTGGTGCCATGTGGAGGCTGCCTGCCAGAGCTGGGACCTCGTCCCACCACGCACTGCAGCCCACAGCCATTGCCGTTGACAGGTTTTTGGCCACTCCTTGGCTAAATCTGACTGCTTGATGGCTGTTGTTTTCCTCCTGGAAACAAAATACAACTGGCATATTTAAAAAAAAATGCAGTGATTTTTTTCCTCCCTAAAATGGGGACATGAGAACATCTCGTGCACACAGACAGAAAATAAGACTACAACACCTGGAAAACAGTTCATTGAATCTTCAACAGAAATCTAGAGTTTCTGTGTCAAAATGGCAATGCTGGTTCATGGTTTAGATGGAGAAATGCAAAGCTTACCTGCGTATAGTGGCCACATGCTCCTCTGCAGTTATTTGTGGCGTAATTGTAAGCGCTGACCTCGTTGTACCACGAGGTGATGGCTCCTTGCACAGTGAAAATGGAAAGGGAGCCAGTCCAGAGGTTTTCTCCAACGGGGCTAAATTTGGGGTGAGCCTGCCCTGGATCTTCGAGGTACGTATTATGTTTAAACAGGCATTTCTTTGCCCAAGCTTTCGCGGTCTTTGCCAAATCTGGATCCCAACTCTGCAAAATAAAGACAACTGAAAATCACTTTGGTATTTTAGCAATGCAGTAATTCAGAGCAACGTTCTGGAAAAAGCTGGGTCTTAATAGCGTACATGCTTCATGTTCGTTTGGTTTTGCTTCTGCTGAGACTTAGCTACATGGTAAATTGGCTTGTAGGTTCATTTCTGATTTGAACTTAGTTACTCATTAAACTTGAGGAAGTTTTTGGGGTGGTGGGTGGTCTTGGCTGATTGGTTTGTTGGACACCAAGAGCTGTACATCAGTCAAATACAGCGTTTGGGGCGCAATGTGCATTTCCAGGCTGTGCCGGCCATGAAAGAATGTTAATTTGATTTAAACAGTGAATTTACAGGAAATCTGGGGATTGGGGGGTATGCTTACCCTGCCAATCAGACTGGAGTGCAGGCTCATGCATTAAGGCCACTGCTTGCAGGTCAGTTCACGAGCGTGCTGCAATTTTTGGGACAGTTTAAATTAAACCCCTTGGTTTGCATCTTTGTGTTTGGTGGCTTCAAATGTTAGTGCTGAATTCATATTTGTGGAATCATTCATTCAGTTGCTATTCAATCCTACAGAAAGTGGTTATTTAAGCAATTGAGTTATATAAACGTCTTTTGTTTGCACTGGAGGTGGTGTCTGTTTTTGCTGGGTTTTCTTGTGCACACAATTTGATTGAGCAAGTACTGCATTGTACCTCCTGGAAAATGCAGTACCACGAGTGTGTGCCTGTACTTCCAGTTACACTTTGTAACACTCGTTACAGAGTCATGTAAATGAAGCTGTTCAGCACTGCTGAACTATTTCGGATTGGACGGTTTGAAAAAATAACCTTTTTTTATTTGTCCTTTTCTATATGGATTAAAATATCTCAGTTGCTTCTGCAAACAATAGAATCACTAGAGAAATTGTTTTGAACGGATCAGTAACAGTGACTAAGGAAAAGGACTTGGAGGTTGTTAGATTTTATGGCTATGTTTTACATAATGTAACTTTTTGGTACCATAGATAAGTCTGAAACAATTTTTGTATTGTTTATGCTACCAATAAGTAATTAAAAATTGCAACATCATACCAAAATACATCTACAGAGATTTGAAAATGCTTTGTAACCTATGCCTTCCATTTCTTCCTATGGCTGACATTTGGGGCGGGGGGGCGGTATTTTCCCACAAAACTAACACATAAATAGTTTGCCTAGGAACTCCGAATATTAAAGGGGCAGGGGATCTTATTTCAAGTCAGCAGTTGATATTTCCTTAGATGATAACTTTTAAGGACAATGAATCAAATCTGGCATTGTACAGAAGTTATCTTCCAGCCCTAGCATTACTGCAAGTTAAGACAGAGGCTGCAGTTTACATCTTGGCAATCCTCTGAGGTCGCAAGGAGAACACCATGATGAAAGATATATAACAGCGGCAGATGCACCTTAGTGCTTCCCAGTCTTATTTTTCACATTCTGCTTTTTAAGAGTCCGCACATCTCTTTTCTCCTTCATCCTACAATAGTATTAATAATAAGTTTAAAGTTCCATAAAGGTATACATAATAATATGTTTAAAGGTAAATTAGTAAGTTTAAATATGCTTTCCTTTTTTGTGTGTGAATGCTTACAGTTGAAAAAGCAATGTGCAGAAACTGATCATTCAGAATGATCTTTAGTTTAACTATAGTTACACTCCTTATTTGCGTACGAAACTGCATTTATGCAAAAAGATTGGACTAAACTGCATGGGGAAAAATGCACAGGACAGGGAGGTTTGCATATATATCTCATTGCTGTTTGAGAAAATAGTAATTACAAATCTTTTTTCCCATGAACTATTTCTCAGTTTTGGTTTTATAACTCAGATGAGTTGCTTGCTGATTTAGGGAGGGAAAACCAAACATACGGTAAGTGAAAAGTGATGAAAGGCAGCAGTAAGTCAAAGGAGACTGTTGTGAAGCCCTGATGAAGCTGGTGAGACTCTTTCTGCTGGCTTTGAAGAGCCTTGGAAGACCTAAGATATGCTTGGGTGAATGGGAAAAGGGTCACATTTGTCAGGTAAAAAAAAGTTAGATCAGCATTCTTATTTTATAATAAATGTATTACAAATATAGATGGTTGGGCTTTGTTACTTGCAGTTAAAGGAGTTTCTGTCTTGTATTTTCTTTTAAAAACTATTTTTCCAAAAGGTAGAAGCATCCTGAGTTCATAGTCTTCATTTTTACGTATCTAGGTGGACAGTTATCTACAGCAAACAGAAGTTCCCTGTGAAATAAAGAAGTCATGTTCTTTTCCTCATTTTTTGAAGTGCTAAAGGCCATTCAAAAATGAAGAAATATGCTGTTTTCAATTCCAACGCTTTTACTTTCCTAATAGATTTTATCATGTATTGTACTGCTTTCTCCACGTTAAATTCTTCCTAGGAGAGGTCATTCTTAAGACTAGGGGGTTTGCAGTGTTTTAAAAGAAACTTATCATGGTTTAGTTCTTGTTTTATTTGTAATAATCTTTGTTTGTTTGTTTCTTAAGCCATTTTTTTCAGATTTCAGTTCTTCAATTTTTCAAAAGGAAAAATTAGGCACAATTTAGAAAGATGAATACTGCTTTTTTAATACATCATAGCAAGATTTTGTTAGTGTAGGGCTAGTAAAGCAATCTAGAAAACAGAGTTTGGAGCAATGTGTACTGGAAGTTCAGGATGCCTGGCTGAAGAAAGCTGAAGTAAAAGACACATCTAGAAGAGAAACTAAATTGTTTCCTGTCAGGCTTGCCACTCGAGCTTGTTCGCTGCTCACTTACCCCTCCCTAATGGGCACTTCTTTCTTAATGTTTGACAACCAGAAATGGAAAATGAGCTTTTTTTTTTTTTGAACTTCGGTTTAGGGTGTTACTAATTACAGATGTGGTTATGTCCTCTTCTGGTAGTGACCATGCGAGATAGTAAGAAAGAGGAGCAAAAGGAAAGAGATCAGAATTAGGACAATCACTATGGTTCACCTGAGACATCTGTGGAGATTATCCCAAGAAGAAACACGCTATCTCAAGTATTACCCAGTCAAAGCACAAAAGGTGTGGATGTTGCAAGAGACAGCTCCCAAGCTACTGGGATTGAACATCTCACGAATCAGAGGTGGGCTTCTCAGCCATAAGCCCAGCTTTGTGCACGCATTTACAGCTTCCTCCTTGCTGGGTTTTGCATGTGCCACCCAGCAGGGAGACAAGTGTCACGAGCCATCTGAAATGAGAGGTGGCCACTTTTGGGTATATTTTGAATCACGACCGGCTGTCCTTTGCACGGTGGCTGCAGACGCTGCCCCCAACGTGGCCAGGGAGAAGGCAGGGGGGCACAGCGGCACGGGACCTGATGCCTCCAGCGCTCGCTCCTGCTGCACTTGTTGCCTTTTGGCTTCCCCTGCAGCCCCAGCACCGGGGAACAGCTGCTCTCTTGGCTCAGCCCGTGAGAGCCTTGCAAAGAAAGCTCAGAGAAAGCTCTCCGGCGTCGTTTGGCAATGGTCCCTTCCCTTGCCGACTCAAGTATGAAAGGTTGTGCTTAGGTCTGCACATAAATTACACCCCGGGCTGTTGAGCTGCGGTGCCTTGGAACGAGGAGGCTTTTCACAGCACAAAATGACAGCGTTAGGTTGAGGGTTGAAATCTTGGGTTTCAAATGAGGAAATTAAGCCAGGCAAAACTATACACGTACCTGATCGTATAAAGCCATCTGATAATCAGAGCCTTTTTCTCTGCTTTAAAAAGAAGTAGCTCTTATGACCCCAGGAGGTTGGGGGTTTTTTTCCCTTTTTCTTTTTTTTTGTTTTTTCTTTTTTTTGCATTTGATCACAGAAACAATCTTTGAGAATCATAAACACCATCACAATGTTACACACTTGCACATAAGTCGTGAAGATCCCCTTACCATGTAGAGCATGTTGCTGGCTGGTGGATTCACTCCAGACCGGAATCTGTTATGGGTTCGCACACATTCCTCAATAAACTTTGGATCTCCAACATCAGGTAATGTCGGTGGTTCATAGGAGTCAGAGGAACGACAGAAGTGCAGTAAAGCCAGCACACAAGCAGAAAATCTGCTTGTCATGATTCTCAGCCTCTTTAAAAGCAGAGTGTTTCAGCTGTATGAGGTGGTTTTAGCTTCACCAGCAGCGTTCTGCTTGGAAGGCTTGTGGGCTGGACTTATCTTAGCCATGGTAATTGAATATGGCGCTGGTCACAGGAAATGAGTCATATCTGAGGAGCGTTGCTATGAGAATAAGGAAATGAAGCTACAAGTTCACATCAGAGCTGTGGCAGCTTTCTCTCTCTCTTTTTTTCTTCTTTCTTTAATTGTGGTGGGCAGGCTGCTTCTCTCCTGTCCTTTAGGCTTCTTTGTTTTTGTTTCTTTGGCCCCCACCATCCCATCCATAGCAATCTCTATGGATTGCAGTAAAGGTTTGGGTAAATTTTCTGCTTTTCATGAAAGTAGCATTGCTGTTAAGGCTGTTACTCTGAGCCAAAATGCTGTGAGAAATAATTGATTTGAACTATGACTTTTACTACAGTATGAACAGTCACTTTGGTTGTACATCGAGTTATTGGAGGAGTAAGTTTGGCTGAGAACTGCAATTTAAATATGCTGCAGTTATTGATGGGTTTCTCCTGTGATCACATGCTTGTGCTATGTGTTGCTACCAACTTCTCCACCCAAGCTTTAGCAATTCGTAATTCATTCCTTGCAGCCGAAGCCCCCAGCAGAGCTGGGTGCTATGAAGGTTGGTGCTGTCTCATGCCGGGTGCCCAGCCCCCACACTGGGTTTCACAGCCAGGAGTTGGGAGCTGACTTCCCATGCACGTTGCCTTGGGTGCCCAACACTCCCTGCTCAGACCTACCACCATCACCACCCTCTTCCTCACACTGCCCTTGACGATCACCTGTCCATCAAGCTCAGGCCCTTTCCCACAGTCCCAACCTGGACATCTCTGTGGGAATGAGGTTGGGTTTCTTCCCACTCCAGATTTCCTTTTAGGAATCTGCATCCTTTGAACAGCTGGGTGTAGGTCCCAGTTATCAATTCTGCGCATGCAGTCCTGCAGGTGTTGAGGCTGGTGGCAAGGCCACCTTCAGGTTGGTGGTTTGGGGTCACACTGTGAGCCTTCAACAGCAGCCCCACCAGCACACATTGGGTCCTGTGGGTTGCACATCTCCAGCTATTCATGGGGAGACTGTTTACAGGTGAAAAGGCCCCCTGAGGGAATCGTGGATGAGACACACTGTGCTTGCAACTCCCCTTCGGACCACTTTTTAGAGCAGAATAATGTGTTGGGTTGACCCCTGCCATCAGCCAAGCACCCACACAGCTGCTCACTCACTGCCCCTTCCCCAGCAGGACGGGGGGAGAAAACAGGAAGAAGAAAAGTGAGAAAACTCAAACTCATGGGTCAGGATAAAGACAGCTTAATATGTGTGTAAGGGGCTGGGCGGGGGGGGAACAAACAAACAAACAAAAATCCCAAGTGATGCAAAGGCAATCACTCACCACCCCCAATGGCAGACTAATGCCCAGACAGTCTCCAAGCAATGGCCACCCTGGAAGCCAGCCCTCCACCTTTCTTCTTCTTCTACCCCAGTTTTTTTTGCTGAACACAATGTTATATGGTACAGAATACCCCTTTGGTCAATTCGGGTCAGCTGTCCCAGCTGTGTCCTGTTCCCAACCACTTGCCCCCAGCCTACTTGCTATGATATGAAAGATGGCAGCAGACAAGAATTGACAACTGTGAAATTAAATATGTATCTTCTTACAAGGTGACATTTTTGCAGCATATGGCAAGAGCCCAAACATTTGGGGCTCATTTTTATTTTGTGGAATGCCATGCTCCTTCAGAGCTGCAACGTGGCTCAGAATTTGAGTCACTGTGTTCTCAAAACATTAGGACTAAGATAAAGGAGGGGAATCAGCTTTAAATATTGATAGCACAGTTATGCATTGCTAATATCAGCCAGTATCTCTTAGCTTGAAGGATGTGTTTGTTTCCCTTACTAACAAATGTATCTAGGAACAACAGGGGTCGAGGGCTAAATGTCTCTAAAACCAAACTGAATCCATCAACAGTTTGGGCTTTTTTAATGAGGCTGAGATCTTCCATTTCCGAACCAGAATCTGTCCTGGGCCCATTTCATCTTCCCTCTTCTGTTTTATTGCCCTGCTTCCCGCCCTTTCCCTGCCTGCAAGCTCAGGATGGCTGTCATCTACTCTGCATTTCAGATTTTGTCACCATCTCACATCCTAAAATTAAGCTCTCTCCATTGACACTCCATCTTAATCCTTGCTCGATCAACTTTCCCTGGTATTCTTCTAGCTATGGAGGACAAAGCTTAACTCTGAGAGGAGAAGAACAGAATAGTACAACTGACAATAGAGTAACTTTAATGGAGGCTGATATACATAGGCTAAACAGAGTAAAGGACAAGCTATACTCTTTCTGTTCTTAAAAATAATAATTACAGTTAAATCTCCATTATCTGGGGAAAGCGATCTCTGGGATAATTGAAGGTTAATGGAGATGAGCTATTGCTTCTTTTGGATCCGCTATGCCACTTCAGACTTGTCTTTGTGATGATGGTCCAGGTTTCCAGGAGGCTTGTTAGCATGTATATTAATATATAGTCTACGTGGTCCCCCTAGCAATCTACTCCTGAGCCAGAGCTAAGAGGCTTGTGCAGATGTAGAAGTGTGTTGCAGCTACTGCCAATAAATTACACTAACTCTATGCGCAGCCACTTATATCTTGCCTTGAGTGAAGAAGAAGCCTTTTCTATGCTGGATAAACATCACAAGGATAATGGAGAGATGACCAAATGCTTTTGCAAATGCTTGCAATTCTCTGAGAGTAATACAGCAGTAGGGTCACTATCGGTATCTTAATTGATCATTACTCATAAAAAAATGTGTGTGGAAACCGCTGTTGTACTAAGAGAACAGCACCAGCACTCAGTACCAAAAACACTGGCCTTAAAATTAAAACAGTAAGACAGTACTGGTCACACGAGGGATGCGGATGCTTAGCAGGTGGGATGTACGGTGGCGCGGGAGGCCTCGGGGGACGGGGCCGCGGTGGCTGGGGCTGTGTATCCCAGTCTGGATACCAGTCGGAATAATCTAAAAAACAGTGAAGAAACAGCTGTTAAGACCCATCAAACTTAGTCATTGCCATGGTTTAACCCCAGCCGGCAACTAAGCGCTTACAGGAAAGCAATTAAGAACAATTTGATACGTACTTATCAGCTTCTCACGTTCTGTATTTTCTGCAGAGAGATCAGAAAAGGAAATAAATGTGAGTATCATTCAGTGGTGATTCTTAAGCAAGGTAAAGAGGTAAGCCATTGCTGCTGCCTGGCTGATTGCACTGACGATGCCAGTCAGTGCCTAAAACATCCTGCAAGGGTGAAGCAGGCCAACAAGAGCAGGTTCCCAACTGGTGTGGGGCTCATATTTTTTATTGAATTGAACGAGAAGCAGAGAAGAAGCAGCTGTATTAGGAAGAGTTTATGTCAGGGGAGGAGGGAATAGCAAATAAAATCAAAGCATGGAATTCGTTTAAAATTGATACACAAACCAAATTTAAGTAATTACAGACAGACAAATATAACTACTAAATTTATCACAGAAGTACAACTTTACTAAGAGCTTTGATGCATTTGCAGGATTGCCTACGTGCATCCTACTGGAATTGCTGATTTGGCCTATAGGAGAATATGGTAAAACAGGTTGTAGGATCTAGCACTTAATTTTTAAAAGCTTTCTTCCTCTTCTCCCTCCCCCTAGTCTTTGAGATGTTTCTAGTTTTCCTGTGATGCGTCAGTCTGAGACTTCAAGATGAGTCAGCCAGGATATCACAGAAGGAAATAAGAATACCAAATGCTCAATTATTTCTACAGCTGAAGCTATTTAGAGCCTAGATAGTAGAGACCATTCCCACCAAACCTCTGTATAAAATTCATATTTGATTTAAGACATTGTTGCATGTCCTTTAATCTCTGTTTATTTAAAACACTGTTTCTGACTAATTTGGGACTAGGTGTAATGACATAAAGGTCCACAGCTGCAAACTGCTGCGGAAAAACACGTTCTCACTGCTGTATTTCAGAAAATTGCAGAAGTTAGAAATAAGTGTGCTTTTCAGTTTCTGGAAAATGTGATAGGACATACTAAACAAGCAAGAAAGCAGAAGTTAAATATACTATTTCTGCTAGGAAAGAAGAACGAGACGGGGAATATTTGTTGGGGATCATGTTTTATATTTGACTTCCTGATCAGATAAAAGGCAGAAAGTAGTGTAACTGATACTTCTCTTCATCAGAAACTCTGGCTTCTACCTCTGAGAGCCTTCAACAGCGAAGTATTTTAATTAATTCCTTCTTATACTATTCTTACCAGGGTTTGGTACTGTTGCTGTGTGGTGGGCTACAGACCCACTATGTACTTCGTGCAAATTGACTCACTGTTATATTTCCACTGATAATTATGCCACTTTTACGTCTATGCAGTTTTCTTAGTTGATCAGTTTGGTCTTACCACAGAGGTTGTCTACACACTTCTCATTACTGCATCCGCTACATGGTCGTCCTGCTTTATATGGTTTTCTTGGGTAATTCCCCCTGCAAAGCAAAAGAACAGTATTTTGTTAGCTCAGTCATTTGAAAAGCAATTTAAATACACGTTTTAGTCAGACTGTTAGAATAATTTAACATGCAAAGCTATTGGGGGGGGGAAATCCCTTTATCCAAAAACCGATCATCGCAATTGTTTGGAATTCCTTTTAGATCAGATTAAAGCTCTCACTGGCATGGCAAGCAGCTACCTGGTGACTCTCACCATGTGAAATTAATGAGACTTCTTGGGCAATATTGTATCATTCAGTGTAAGCATACAAGAATCTGCCTCTAGTCCCTCATTACCCATCTGTATTTTTTAAAAATCTGTAAAAGGTAAGTCCAGAAATTGCAAGGTACGAGATAAACTAGAAGACTGTCTTCCTTTTATTTCTTCAATTAAAATGTCTTGTTTGAAGTTTGGGTGGGGCCATAGAAAGATGTAATCTTTCTCAAGCGGAAAGCTTGCATCTTCCTGACTTTTCCGGCAGAGACTGAAGTCAAAACAGATTTTATTCCACCATCTTGGTTAAGGTGAGTGCTCTCAGCTATGATCTGCTCGCCTGCTTTTTTAGAAAGAGATTTTCTGCAGCTCCGACTATGTCCAGCAACTTCTGCTCTCAGTGGCCAGAGAAGTTTCCCTCAGACCGGTGACATGTGGACATAGCTTCTTCTGAAATTTGTTACAACTGCTCCCATCATTGTTGGCATCTGATACCAGGTCAGTTATAGGATATTTAAAAAATAAAAAACCTAAACCCCAAATGCCATAATTTACTTACGCTGGCCCATAGTCACAAACAAAATGTGCAGCTCTGAAGAGTCCTGGAAAATTTTCAACTGTATTGCAGAAGTGAACTGCGCAGCCGACTTTGTAACTCTCTGCCCAAACGACCTGCAGGGCAAAGGGAAATACGTAACGTGCCAGTTCAAAAGCTGCAAAAGCAACAGCATTAAGGGAGGAAGGAGAAGGGAAGAATCTTGTGGAAGCTTAAAACAGCTGACACAGGAGCAACACTGACAACCCAAAGGGCAGCTGAGACAAACGACTGATTGATAGATGGTTTTGCATTTATTATCCGGCTCCTCTGGAAACATAAAGTTGTCAGGGGGATAATCCCTTTCCGCCATTACTGAAAATAGGACTCGGACATCCCTGGGGCTCAGAATATTTACTTCCGATCTCATGCAGCGATAAACTGGAGGGTAAAACCCCCTGCTGTAATTCCTGTTGCAAAGTGGTCTCTTCAAAGCGTGTGCTTGGATTTTCTGTGAAACCATTATGTTATAAACCGATGGGCATGTAAGACTCACCTGGGTGTAGTGACCACACATGTCAGTACAGCTATGGGTGTTGAAATCATAGCTCCTGACTTCATTAAACCAGTCGCTGAGAGCTGCATCCACAGAGAAGATGGTGGCTGTGCCAGTCCAGATGTTTTCTCCCACAGGAGTAAAGGTGGGGTGCACCTTCCCTGGCATTTTAAGGTAGCTATTGTGCTTAAACTTGCACTTCTTTGCCCACGCTTTGGCAGTTTTAGCTAAAGCAGTGTCCCAGGACTGTAGAAAAGGAAGAAAACAGAATATAACCTGCACTGCAATGACTTGAATTCAAACATTTTTAAACGGAAACTTGTAAGGATTCTTTTCCCTTTTCCTGCTTCCCATCCGTGCATTCTGTTTCTTTCTCTGACTTGACATTTCTACTACCATAGCAAATTTTTTTTCTTCTTTCTCCCTTAGATATTGCAGGACACCTAGTATCTATCCACTGTCCTGTGGTATCTGACTTGTTAAAATGTTTAGAGCTGGATTGCAGTCTTTAACCCGCTAGGCCTGAGAGGAAGTAGCTGGGTGGAACCCCCAGCCTTAGAGGCGCTTGAGGGACTTTATGCCTAGGAGCTGTTGGCTGTCCAGGGATTTACACTTTGCAATTATCACTAGACCAGATATAAATTCTGTTCTGCTGGCCAGGATGGAAAGAAGAGTCACAGCTGCTCCCTTCCCCAGCCCCTTCTGCCTCTTTGCTCTTCTCCCCCCTCAGTGCGTGGCCAAAGGAAATAAAAGGCTCATCTCTGCTGGGCTGAGGAGGAACATTCCCATCCTGAGAGGCACAAATGATAATTTGAGAAAGCGATCTGCGAGACTTGCAGAAAGATTTTATGCCACTGAATGACCAGGCAATAAAATGGCAGGTAAAATTCAGCAGAAAGAAATGTAAGGGATGTGTTTTTAAAAAAACCAAACAATTTTGACTTTGTGTTCATAATGACAGGTTTGGAGCTGGCTATTACCAACTTGTAAATCAATGTTTAGAAGTAGTCTGAAAAGCAAATAACATGTTAGAAATTCCTGGAGAAGGAATGGAGAATAAAACCAGGTATATAATTACACAGGTAGAAGTCCTGTTAAATTCTGTGTGCAGCACCCCACCTTAAGAAGGGGACACTACAACTGGAAAGGGCAGAGAGAACATGGAGGAGGACAATCATCCTCAGGTATGGAGGGTTTTCATAAAGCAACAGAGAGTGTTCTGCAGCTGTGGTCAGAGACAGCTGGAAATCTTGGGTGAAGTAGGTAAATAAGCAACGATTACTTGCTCCTTCCAATACAAAGACCAGAGACTATCAAATGAAGCTAGGAATTAACAGGTCCAAATCAAACGCAAGGAGATATCTTCACACAACTTGCAGTTAAGCTGTGCTGTGCTTTGCTACATGATGCTAGGGACGATAAAAACCTGCATGAGCTCAAGGCTGAAAAAAAAACATACAAGAAAATCCATCAAGAGCTTTTAAATACAATGCAACACATTTGATTGAAGAGGTTATATATATTTGTCCTGCTGTTATTCCAGGCTTGCTGGATCTTTGGTCTGAGCAGGTAAGTTTGCGTTTGTGCACTAGCATTTTAAATTAAACATTGTTTTTCAAAATGGCAAGAAACTAAGATAATGAGTAGTCTGAATTTTACCCCTTTACTATGAACTTCCTTTCATAGACATGATTCATATTGTACATGCGGTTATGCATTTAACTTCCTTCCCAGCGATGCAGCACTGCTGGAGGGCTCAGAGTAATGACATGAACTGACTGGGGTTACCTCCCTCAGCTATGTATCTACCTTTTTCCTTATGTATTCCACCGAACAAGCTGAGACTTATCCATGGATGTTCTGATATCCATTGTATTTATAGGAAGCTCTGCTTTCCAGCCCAGATATTAGTATCCCTACTCTTCAAACCTTGCTACAGCAAATGAAGATCAGATCTAAATGGATGTCCTGGCAAATCCCTTTCTTCAGCACATGTTCTAGATTGGAAGAAACAAGGGGAGACGGTAGATTTTCAACAAATCCTGTTGTGCAGATTGCTTATTCAGGAGCTTTTTAATACCAAACAGCTTCCCTGTATGAAATCTGGACTAGCATAAAACAGATTACTATCTCTTTTAGAAAGAGGTAAATGAAATGCTGAGAACTGAACACTCTTTTTTGCAATACAGCCCTTTGCTCTGGAAGCTTAGACTAGCAATCCGTCCCTAAACAAAGAATTCCCTTCAAATTATTAAAACTGAACAATACTGTGAAAATTAATGTCTTCTCTATTTTCTACGAAGAATTAACATACATAGTACAGGAATCACTGACAGAAAGGGAAAGAAAAGCACAAAGCAAATGAAGAGTAAGGTGGGCTAAATCAGCAGCACAATCTATATTAATTTTCAAACAGATCACAAACGCCTCCTTACCATGCGAAACATATTGCTGGCTGGTGGATTCACTTTGGATCGAAATGTGTTGTGAGCTCTCACACAGTCTTCAATGAACTTTGCATCTTCTATGTCAGGCAAGGGGTATTGTGGATAAGCATCAGAGCAAGCGAAGAGATCCAGTAAGAACAACGTAGCAAAGACAAATGTGATTTTCATAATCCTTCAATGCTTTCAGTACTATTTTTTTAAAGTTTTTAAACGAAAAATCTCTTAGGTGGAGATAATACTGGCAAGCAGTTCTTCAGAGGTTGTCCTCTGGGTGTGGAAGCACTTGAAATTGTCAAAGTAACAGGAAGTGAAATTGCTTCATAAGGTACAGCTCTATCTGACATCATAGCTGGCTGTCAAAGGGTAAACCGTGAAACAGGCATCTGCCATGCATATTAGCAAGGAGCAACACTCCGATACACTTCTGTCTTTTCTTTGAGTGTGCTCTATTGTGGTTGACTGCCAAACCATTCTGTGATTGTAGGTCTTATCTGAAGAGATGCTGCAGAACAGCTTTCCCAAAACGTGCGTCAACCATAAAAATCATAGCTTTGACAAAATACAAATCTGCTGTTCAGCTGATTTTCCCTGCAGTATAGCTTAGTCATACCAGCTCAGTTACAATTATTTTGCAGGACCTTGCTTCCATTTCAGAATTACTCAAGGAATAAACAGAATTAGGAAAACTGCACCTCAGCAGGAGGGAAAAAAAAAGTTCCTGAACAGCAGCTTCCTGCAAAACAGACCTTCTGACCTTGTTTGGTGTGTAACAAAAGTGTGATTTGGAAATCCCAAGCTTGAGTATATGTTGATTCTGTCCTTCATTAGCCATTTGCCATTACCTGATAGCCTGAAATCACTGGAGGACCTTCCTGTGCTCCCGGTTAGCACTCCTGGTGTAACATTCCAAGTCTGATTACTTCTTGGGGCAGTAGGATGAGCTGTGTTGGCATATGTATTGTCTCACCAACTGTTCTACAAGCTGGTTGAATTTTTTTTCAAACCTTAACCAAATTGTATAAACATGCAAGAGCATAAGAACAACCATATGTTTTAAGAGCTAAGGTCTTGTAACTCAGATTTAGGTAGGTTTACAGAGAAAATATATTGTAGATTGTAAACAACGTTCATGAGTGTGATTCCCTGCTCAGTTTTGCAGGTCAGGCCTTATCCTGATGAACACTTGTGGAAATTGTCATTCTGGCGTTGCCTTGTCTGTTTGCATGATGGCTTTTCCCTCTTACGTAACACCCTTGATTTGGTTCAGAGAGTCTTGTAACAATCCGTACACCTAATTCAGATAGGCTGAAGGAGCTGCAGCCCTCCAGCACCATCACAGCTATACCTATCTAGGCTATTAACAGGAGGCATATAATTAAATATTTCTCTGTGTGCATGTGTGTATGGATGTCCACGCATTACTAACTCCCCACGCCCTCCTCTTAGCCCTGCCACGATTTGTTGACCAATTTCATGAAGATAGGGGCAGTTATAGGAGGCAAAAAAGTTGGGGGGGGGCTTTGGTGTTTTGGATCTTTTGGGGAAGAAACAAAAAGGGGGCCTCCAGTTATTCTTGTTGGACAGGCTTAACACAGCCCTTACCAAGAAACAGCCCTCAGAGGCACAAGAGACCTGGACAGAGAAAGAACTGAACAAGTATTATCTTTTCTTCCCCTTTTCTTTTATAATAGTTTCCTGTGCTTTGAAACTCTCCTAGTAAGATCACCAATATTTTCTCTAATAAATTTTTTGTTTAAAAAAGACGGGGCCGAAGTGTTAGTGGGAGGAGACTGGCCACTTTCCCTTTCTCTGTGGGCACAGCAAGCTGGGTCCAAGACGCTTTTGGTCCTGTCATGTCCTTGATGAAAAGATGCATGAGCCACTACCAACCATCTCAAACTCTCACCTCCCTTGGCAAGCAAAGGGAAGTAGGAGGTGAGGCGCCCACCCTGACACAACCCCAGTCCCAGGCGGTAGTCGCACTTGCAGCCCAGCCTTTGGCTTTTAGCCTTAATCGCTTGACCTGTTCCTCTATCAGTGGTTGGCTGTGGCTCCATATGCCTCCAGAACATGTATGCGATGGTCATGACCTCACCCACACTTACTAGATCCACCTGCGGACTCTGCCTCCGGGTGTACCACTAAGAGTGCCAAGGTCCCTTGTCTAGCAGACATAGTTTCTGTTCTCTTCCGCTGTCATGCTCTATCCCAGAAACTGTGTGTGGACATTGGCAAAGGTGATAGGGTCCTCAGTTGTGGTGGGACATTTTAAAATGTCTGGGAGGATGGTCACTTGCTGGCATTGGTGACTGCTGGTCAGCCTGGGATGATGAAGGGGATCTTGGGAGAGAGGTTTCTTCCTGGGGGTGCCATTACCTTCTGTCCTACCAGAGGACAGAGATTGGTCTCTCCTGTCAGCTGCTTGCTTCTGGGCTACAAAGACCCTCCAATCCACCATATGCACTCCTGAAGCCCATAAGGTACCATCCAGGTGCCACTGACAGTATGGTGGTGTGTGGAGCACCAGGTAATGGAGAGATCTTTAGATCAAATTATGACAGTTTAGATCATTATGGTGAATGGCCCTCTCCCCTGCTTCTAAACTGAATGTAGAAGGCCTGTCCACTACTTTGTTCCTTTGAAAGTCATCTTGCCTCTTTTCTAAACTAGGGCCAACTGAGTTCAGTTTACTGCCAGTTATTCTTTCTCCAGCTGAATATTACCTTGAAACTAGAAAGTATGTTTCCTCTTTCTTTTTCTTTTCTAATAATGCCCATGCAATCTATGAGAATGTAAAGCCTTTGGCCAGCTAGACTTAATGTAAAACCGTTATTATATTAGAACTACATACAATTTGCACAAAAATTATCATCGCACCAAAACTGCACCATTAATTTAGCAATGCAGTGATCTTGCAGTTATATACGCATGCAGCTGAAATTCTGTGCTTGAAAACTGAACTGAGATCTTTATGAAGTAGGAAATTTTGACATATCCAGGATAGTCCAGGTTGTAACATGCTTTCCTGCAGAGATGACTCTGGCTCCATCTAGTGATTCTATCTATAATTAAAGCAGAAATCCAGCCTGCCCTCAAGCATCTATAAATTATGTTTTCACAAAAAAGAGAGTTATAATCCTTTGCCAGCATTAATCAGTGAATCTTGTAAACCAGATGAAAATTAAGCTTTGGGATTTGGATATCACATTGTATTTGTCTGGACAATACAAGCATTGCCTGTCCCTGCATAGATCTCAAGTGAAATTTAGCACAATGACCTGGGTATGGGCAGGAAGATGTACAGCCCAATGATTTTGAAAAAATCCTCATTTTTACATCCCCCTTTCTCACTTCTCACCTGCTTTCAGTTTAAAATGGCTGGAAAAATAAGACCTCGGATTCTTAGTTTTTCCCTAATGTATGATTCAGTCAGAGGACTAAAGGCTGGTCGATTACAGACTATTACAGATATCCAAGGTGCCTGGGAATCTGTAAAATTACATTTAATTTTGTCCTCAAATCATCAACTTCCCCACAGAGTATTGTTATTTGTGTTGGGGAGAGAATCTGTTTGTCCTTGACTTACTAGGTTCAGCTGAAAAAACAGGTGGATCTGCTGGGTTTCCTTGTTCTGTCCACAGGATTAGGCAACTGCAAGATCACTTGGCCTTCCAGATCTGTGAATAAACTAATATTCTCTCATGCATTGCTACTTCTATTACACAATTTCAGCTCAGGGCAGAAAACAGATTAATTCAAAGGATGGCAGTGGTACTGAATTTCCACAAGAATTCTTTTTTAATAATTTATTTTGTAATTGTTCATTAAAATTAAAAAAAAATTGCAGTTATTTTGTAATAATGAGGCCGTAAACAGCCTCACAATTAACGGGGGAGGTCATCAGTATGTGGTTGGACTGCAGGTAATCTTACTGTAGTTTTGGCTAGGGGAATTTGTGCAATGCTGTGCCCCTCAGCCTAACTGAGCAAAATCACAATGCACTGCTTCCTGTATTCTCTGAACAAAGTACTGGGATGTCATAAGGACCAAAGCACAAGAGGTGGGTAGGTGTTCTTTCCCCTGTGGTGCCTACCTCCTGCCAGTCAAGATGGCCCCTTATCATATCTACTTTGCCCCTCAAGGACAGCCTTTTTCACTCCCTCCTCTCAACCAAAGGATAAGGCAAGTGTGACGCACTCACTGAAGGCTGGCTCCTCCCTTTGGTGATAGCTCTGCTAAAGATTGTGAAGGGAAGATGCATAGGCAGTGATAACGATGTGGAAGACAGCGGTCTCTTTAACCATATAAATACCTGAAGGGAGCCTCTTTCCAGTGGTGCCCAGTGACAGGACCAGAAGCAATGGGCACAAACTGAAACACAGGAGGTTCCTTCTGAACATCAGGAAACACTTTTCACTGTGAGGGTGACTAAGCACTGGCACAGGTTGCTCAAGGAGGTTGTGGAGTCTCCATCCTTGGAGATATTCAGAAGCTGTCTGGATATGGTCTGTGCAACCAGGTCTAGCTGTTCCTGCTTGAGCAGGGGTGTTAGACCAGATGACCTCCAGAGGTCCCTTCCAACCTCAACCATTCTGTGATTCCTTGATAGAGCCAAAGCTTCAGCAGGTTGTGCAGGATAAAGGATTCAGCATGATCTCAACATGAGATGTCATGAGATGTCATGAGATCTCAACACGTTACAGAATACAAGTATATGCCTAGCTGGACAGGATCTCTGGTTATCTTCCTTGCCCTTCGTACATGATTTAAGTTTCCTGAACTTAAATTACTATCATTTGCCACATTTGTTTCTTTCGTTTTAAATTCAAGGCATTTGAAAAATGAGAAGGCTTTTCTGTTGTCCATCACAAGCTTCTTTTCACAGGATAACACCAGAAATGGTTGGTGCCTGGCAGCAGCACGGAAGTGTGAAAGTTCAAGAACCGCTACAATACTATTGGAATATTACGGAATAACACTCAGGAATCTCCTGAGAGAAGATACAGCAAGCCATTACAGTCCACATCCATGCGGTTTTTAAAAAGGGGATCTTGGAATGAACTTTCTTCTCAGCTATGCATAGATTTCCTCCCAAAGACACCAAATCGGGGAAAAGGGCAAACTATATCTATTTTGTGTGGACACCACAAGAACCAGCACGGAGGACAGAAACCTTTTATCACAAGTTCAGGAAAGCAGAATGAAAAAATTTTTTCATGGATGGAAAACTACTTCATTTATTAAAACAAGATCTGATGGCATCACTATCTGCACATCATTCAGTGTTGCAAATTCCACACTGCTTAGCTCAGGAAAAACACTAAAACTATGTCTCAGATGAAAGGCCTACTATCAGCCTGACATAAATATGGCCAGTAGGAACCAAGGTTTTTCTAAAGCTTTGGGAGACTGCAGAGCTCTTTTTCAACTTTGCCTTCTCTCCAAGGCATACTCTGATTGTCACAGTCCTAACTGTAACGGAGTTACTAAGTGACAAGAAGGAGTTATTCTCAGGGATAGGAATTACTGTTAGATATGTATTTCTCCCAGACTATCTATAGCTCCAAGTAGGAAAACTTATGTTTTAGTAACTGAACATAAATGGGGGGGTTTGTTGGTGAAAAGAAAAAATCTTAAAGCTATGCAATATTAACACTTTAAAAATTGAAAGACCTTTAACATAGTATCAAATTTTGTATTTCAGGTACTAAGGAAACTCTTTTTCCTTCCAGACGTCTGAAATTTAGCTCTGAAGTAAGCTTTTCAACCCTAATATGGCATCTAAATAATGATTTTATCTTCAGAGATGGTGAATATCAGCAACTTCCAGGTAAACCAGCGGGAATAGCTGCTGCTCAGGAACTTTCATATTGCACAATTTTGCATGTAGGAGCCACCTATTTATGGTTTTAGGTATATAATACTAGGCTTCTAGATTTGAGAATGTAATCCAAGTTTTAAATAATAAAACTTGTATTTGAAAAGTCTGTTCTGTATTTTAGTAATTTTAGAATAGAAAACTTACAGAAGAAATAGCTAGCACATGCCTAATTTTAAATTAATCTACAACAAAAGTCTAGCTTATTTTCTTTGAGACTGTTTTATAGTAAGTATTTTCAATATAATCAATGGAATTATAGATTTAGATAATAAATTGGAATGGTTTAGACCTAAATTGTCAATCACACATAGAGAAAGAAAGTATAAGACAAATGTGTTCCTAAAGTGGAACTCATAGAAGCTTCCTTTAAGCTCAATTTGAGTTCTGAACATTAAGAAAATAGCAGAATTTGACTTTGCGGTTTGTTTTTTTTTTCTTTTCATTTTACAATAAGGGTGAAACATTACCTAATAATAATGAACTTTCATACAGTCATATTGGCATTCACTAGACAAGACTAAGATACAATCAGGAAAAAATCTACTTTGCTATACTGGTAAGGAAAAAAGCTTCAGATTCTTGTATAAATTTGATCTGTCTTTTGAAGAAAGTGAAATTAAAGTATATTAATGAAAGACTTCACATCTTGGATATAGAAGAGTAAAATCTGTGTTGATTAAATGGACTTGAGCAAGTTTCAAGATAAAGAAAATTTATTATTAAAACTTCAGAACACTTACAAAATAGGAAATATGCTATATGTAAGTAATGGTACACGTTAAAACAAGGAATAGAAAAAATTAAAATTAAGCACAAGGTTTAGAGGGAGTTAGGAACAAAACAATAAATCTAAAGCTTCACATTTTGAATGAGGAACAATAAATGTATTATCTTATAAATATCAAGTTGCACTAAAACTTCACAAACATCAAGACTTCTAAAGAACCATCTTTCTATAAAATCTTTCTTTGTCAGTTCTATTCAGAACATTCTGTCACTCTACAAAACAGGACTAAGTACATAATATGATGCTGGCTTTCTCTCAGCATCTAAATTAAGCAATTGTCATTTCAAATGTTGGCTTAGTATGAACTGTAACAGTTGTTTAATTGACACATACTTTTCTCCTTGAATTCCAGGAATAGAGTATGTCACAGTTTTGGGAAATTTGGTATTTAAAAATAAGGCTCCAAACCTTACCAGATACCAACTTTAGCTTAGTCTTTTCCCAATATGGGTTTTACCCACATATAATTTCACTTTTTTTGGCATGTTAGCTTTCTCTAAGGAGCATAAAATAATAGCAACAAAATTATTGTTGAAGAAAGCTGTCTTTAAAGTCATGTCAGTATGACTTTTTTGCTTAATTTATTAGCAAGTATCTTCAGAAGATAGTATGTATTTCAAATCCAGTTAGGTGGACATATGCATGTTTGTAAAGTGTTTTTTGATAAAACAAACAGCTACAAAAGCAAGAAACGTCAGCAATGGTCTCAAAATTACAAGTGTGATACAAGCCTCATTGCATACAATTCTGAACTCCCAAGGGGGGTGCCATCTTGGATAATCTATAAATAAGCATATAAATACAAGATTTATTGGGAGAACACATATTTAAAGTAACTGAGGAATGTAAGTAGCAGTGTAAAATTGTAATACGTACAGATAATTTTATCACGTTCTGGATTTCCTGGGAAAAGGGAAAAAATAAACAGTTTTACCAGCCAGCCATGACTTCCCTCTCCTTAAATCTTCACTAGGTAGCTAAAACAAACTCATCCGATTTACAGTCAATAGAATTTGAAAAACTCTGAGAATTCCCATTGATAAACCTTACAAATAAAACAAAAGCTAAAATTTTTTGATAAAAACTAAAAACAATACTCCGTAATACTAATGTCTCCATAAAGCTATTATTGTTTATAACAATGACATGGATGGGCGAGAGAGACATATTATACAGCCCTTTTATTTTCAGTTTGAACCCTCTCTCCTTTGTCTTTCTCAAAACAATAAATACTGTTTAATATTCAGAATATACACATGAACTAGTAAATACTATTAAATAGAATTTTATGGATGAGAAGGGGAGACAGACTGTTTCCTAAGTGGGGCCTAATCCTGGGATCAAGTATAACCTGGTATTTCTCGTGTCTGTTTTTCAGAGGTGCCTGCTACTTAAAAATTAAGACTTACAGGACTGCTGAATGTTTTTAAAGCTATTCTAACATATATATTGAGTAAAGATAATAACTAACTGTTAACAGAAACCACAAGCCTTACTCCCCATTTATTAAATGAAACTTAAAAACATATGTCCTAACTTTAGCCACAAGAAACTTCTAGCCTGGGACTTCCCAGTAGGTGGAAGTTGTGAGGTCTAAAGCTTTCTTGAAAGACCACCTACTGTCTCTTGATGTTTCACTCCATCACAACATGATGCATATTTAGCAATTCATGACACTAATTAATTTTCTTGACAAGAATAGAGTTAAAAGAATTACCCAGTTTAAGGAATGAATCCTATTCACCATGGGGAAAATACTTCATAGCTAGAGAATTAAATCAGTATGCAGTCCCTTTTCCCACAGACATAACCAGGTGAGAAAGACAATGTGCCTCTGAGAATAATTTCTTTGATGTCTCTAACAAGAATTACAGACCCAGAATGATTTTCCCGCAGTTACTGTGACTGCTTACAGAGCATATAAGCATCAGGTATACTCGAATGTAATTTTGCTGTGTCTGCACAAAACAGTCACAACAGACTCAGTAACTGCAATTTCAATATTTTAGTCTAAATACAACTGATTAGTAGCTTTGCAGTCTCTGAAGGCCTCGGGACTACTGAAGAGTTGCTGATAAATGCTACTTTGAAAAGTACGTAGCTAGATGCTGATTTCTTTGGTAAGATTAATGAAGCAGAATATCAGACTGCAATAGAAACAGTAACACATTTAACTACAACCATGAATTATACCTGTCTATAATGAAACGGAGACTTCATAATGATCACTGAGGCCCAGATTCAGTAAAATACAAACTATCTATTTGTTTCCTGAATGTCAATGGCCTTAAGAATAGTTTTAAATTACTTGTGAATTGGACCTGAGAGCACCATCAAGGAGCAAAACACAGTTTGCGACATTCTTTATCAAGTAGGTGGTTGTATTTTTTCCTTTTACATATTGCATTTTACATTTGCTTTTACTTACTACACAGCTTATTTTCACAGGTGTCCCCTTTTGCACAATTACTGCATGACTTTCCTTCTATATATGGTCGTCTTGGAAAATTACCACTACAAAGGAAAAAGTTTCATACATAATTTTAAATGATTTGTTAAATTTCTTAAATCATTTGTTGAAGTAAATACACTGAAAATACAATGAATTGCTGACAATTCATTAAAAACCTCAGAATAATTTTGAAATCTTTAACTTCATTTTCATTGTTCTGACCCTGTGAAAAAACAGAGTCTTAAAAAGCTATTATTTTTCTTATGGGAAAATAATCAGGCTTTTTATTCAAATTTTACATTGGTATATGAACTACTAAAACAGAATGTTCTGGATGGAGCTTGGTTTTAACGGAGGAAAAATTAGGATTTTAGAGTGGAAAATTTTAAAGCTGACACACTCCCTAATAGCTTAAAAAAAACTATTTAGCAAAAAAAAAGAAATCTTGTGAGCTACTTACTAACTACAACTTTGAGAAACAAGACCTTCATTCCACAAAACGCAAATGTCTAAGAGTAAGTATGCAGTCTTAGCGAAGACACTGGGATCCTTAGATGCTTAAGTACCTCATCCAAGCGGAGCATGAGTGTTTAGGTATAAAGATCAGCCTGCAGTACTTACCACTGCACATTCTCAGAAAGGCTCCTTATACATGTAATTGCTGAAAACGACAACGCAGATACCATCATCCTGGCTCCCTATACTATACTACTAGGTAACAGGAAACACATTATCCAGTCTATGCTGCATCCATTCAAAAAGATGAAGCAATGCTATGTTTTATAGCCTAATCCTGGGACCACAGGAGCAGATTTAGTCCCCTCAAAGGACTGTGGGTTATTACAGTTTGTCACTCTACTCACCTCAATAGTGGGCACTGTGAGGATTTTTTCTCAAAGGAGATAATTTGCACCAAGATCTGTGATAATGTTTTCAGGATTCTAAGTCTCTATTTACACCCTGTATCATCTTCTATATGTATAAACAAGAGCTACGCACCAGACTTACAGATGCAAGAGTTGGTATAATGTTGTTGTAGGAGATGCAGGGAGAACACCACCCCAAAAGATTACCTGCAACTTACTTGCTACTGTTCTTCTTTGAAATGTCTTTTATATACATTTGCACACAGATATACTGTTGGCCTGAGTCTTATCCCAGCAGCACGTACAGTGGCATATTGTAACAACATGCCCTGACATGCAGTCCAGACAGTAATAAAATAGAAGGGGGATCTTCTGATCCCAAGAATCAAACATAAGCTTTGAATTTGTCAGAGAAGAGCAGGAAAGACAGTTGTGAATATATATGTATCTCAAAAAAAAAAAGTTACAGGTTAAATAACGTATCTTTTGGGTGATTGTCCATATATACATTCACAGCATGGGTGATTCCAAACAGTAGCCCATACGGTTATCTTAAAAAGGGTCTCAGAATCCAGAATTGCATTGCTTCTAGAAGCTCTGGCAAGAACATAATGCCTCGTAAGGGTGTGAAAGCAGACCCAGTTGGTAACTGTGCACATTTCAATTGCAGGAATGAAATACAAAGCAGCCACAGATGCTGCCTGAGCTGCAATTCAGCAAGTCTTCCTTGGTATCAAAGGCTTCCACTGCAAGTGATAATTACACTATTACTTCACACAGTTCATAATCCACTGTGAAATCCTCTTTGAGAAGACTCATAGAACTCAGCCACAGATTGAGAGAGATGAAAGGCCTTGCTTCTTCCTCTGAGGCCCTATCTTGTTATTACAAACAAGTAAATCTATCTATCTGTCTATCTACAGATTGATTAACACCTAAATTGTAGAGTGCTTGCTGCCTCATTGAGAAGATGGAATGGGAATGGGAAAAAAAGGCACAAATTAACTTCTGGAGAGAGAAAAAAAGTCACTCTCACAAGGAACTTCAGGTGGGTTCTGAAGACTATGTTACTTAAATGAAATAAAACATATGGGAAACTATCATATGGGGTTCAATTTCACTTGTCTTGCTGGTTTAGGCCACAGAAACTAGAAGGCTGTCTCTGTCAAAAGTGACATTATTGTTTTATGTTTCGCTCTCATTACTACTGTTTCATTTGCTTCTGACAGCTAGTGAGTATTGAGCTGACATTTTCCATGGTTTTATAGGTGACCACCTTTTCCCCCATGTGTATCACTTCATATTTACTTATAGTGATTTTCATTTACCACTTTGTTGACCAGCCACTGAGGTCCTCTAACATTGTAACTCCCACAGCTTCTTCAGGAGAAATTGAGTCCTAAAAATGGCAGATACAGCCACCTATCAGGGACTGGATGTCACTTATTTTTCTCAAGAGGTGGTGGAGACCTGGAAGGTCATATTCATGGAAAGGTACAGTAACAAAAAGGTAGTGAGATGTTATTTGTATTCCCAAAAGCTTAGAAGTATCATGGATTATAATTTTTTCTTACAACGGAAGAACTGAGAGGCATTGAGTGAAGCTGGGAGAAGGAGGTAGTTTTTCCACATCTGTTGAAAGCCGCAGCACATCTCTTGTTCTGAGGATGCCATGATCTGCTGAAGAGGAAAATAGGGATATCCTATCCCCGCCAATATCCAGGACCTCAATGAATCCTCTGTTGATGTGAAAAGGTGAAGTGACAGCATTTGGATTGACAGCACTTAAAACTCACAAAATACAGGTACTACCTGTAAGACAGACTGATAGGAATGTGAAAGAAAGTATCTTGCTGTTTAAAAGCATCTTATTATTTTTAACAGTGTTGGGATAACTTCAACCACTACAAATCCTAATCTGAAACTGTAAATACAGCTGTTCTAATTCTGTAAGATCTGAATGTGTCACCATCAACTCACAACAGAAAGCAGTTATAAAGTCCTTTGCTCTAAAATAAGTGGAAACTTACAGCTCCAAAACCAGGAGAGGTTTCCCCTTCTGCTATAGTAGACTTAAGATAAAGGTTCCTAAAGAGCAGTAAAACAGAAGCACAAATAAGAGCAACAGTCTGAATTGAACTGAATAAATCTTCTCAATGACATCTACAGTCCATCTATCTGTGATGGTATTTGGTATTCCTAACCACCTTGTAATATAGTCATCCTGGTAATTTTGATATACAATTTCCAAAAGTGTAAGAGAAAATTGAGCATGAAGATGAAGACTTTCAACTGGGATATCCGATTTGCACACATTAAACTAGTTTCCCTAGAAGTCAATGTACGATTAATCACCGTCTCCTCCTGTGAAAAACAAAAGAAATGAACAAACTTTAAACACGAAAAGAAAAAAATGAGAAAAGTGTTTGGAATAGGAAGCAGAGCTGCCACATGCTAGTGTCTAAGAAGGCATTTTTAAGTGTCTTAACAGACTTCCTTCATAGTGGAAACTATGTGATTTCAAAATGACTTGAGTATCATGAATACGTGACTATTGATTAGTTTTGGAACAAGCTGGAACTCTGAAACGGAAGTCCTCTGGTATGTCTCCATGGGGCTGGTGAGTGCAAACTCTACCTGGTACCTAAAAAACAATTCTAGCATCCAACCTGAGACACCAGTGTTTCACTGGATCCACTAAACCCAGTTCAGACTGATAGCTGGCCTTCACCCAGCAGTGCTGTGAAGACTCCAGAAACTGTCAGATGTCAGGAGTTTTCTGACATCATGTAAATGTCACAGCACCCTGTATTCACATAATGCATGCAACACTTAGTAATTTGATAGCTACAACTGATCCAGTATCTTCTAAAGTGATAAATCACCACAGTATCTAGCTACAGCACCCTCTATTCACATAATGCATGCAACACTTTTAGTAATTTGATAGCTACAACTGATCCAGTATCTTCTAAAGTGATAAATCACCACAGTATCTAGCTAGTCTTCCCTTCAGAATTCACCAGGTTGTTCACACTTCTTGCCTTTAGCTGCGATTATCAGAAATGAGACTGAGATGTGAGAGAGCGTTCAGTTTTTCTAGTTTGGACTTTCTGGCTATGGTGCAGAGCCTGAAGAGCTAAAATAGAAAAAGACACTAGGTAAATGAAAACAACTAGGTAAAAGCAAACGACTAATTGGGAAAGCTCTCTAGGATGGTTGAGAATAATGTCCAGTAAGCTATGTGATATCTTACCAGACCCTTCCGAGGGCATTTCTAAGATTCTGCTACCCTTCAAACAGAATACTAAGGACCATCTTGAGGCTCTTCTTAGAGCCAAAGGCTTCTTGGACATAATAGATGAAGATTCACCTACCAAGAGGAAGGTAGGTAGAAGAGATGAGAAAAACAGCATGACAAACAGAGTCTGGTAGCAAGGATGTGGCAGCTAACTTCGGGTATGAGAATGATGACAGGACAGGGCACATTCCAAAGTAGTGTATGCTTCTCTTTAAACAGGGGGAAGGAAAGTGGGCATCTCAGACATGCAGGGTCCCAGCAGCAGACCTTCAGAAAAGGTCTATAGAAGGACTACACTGTAAAACTGCTACACTGAATAAAGTAATTTTAGCAAGGTGGTCCTTAAACTGGTGCATCTTGAACTCTGCAAAGAAACTGCTATCTAGCAGGGTAAGTGAGCACTAAGGGTCCAAACCTCAAGAAGGAGTCATGAAGGTCAAGTTGGAAAAGGCTGTTCCAGTATTTAGAGTGTGGTGACGACTGGTGGCAAGGTTGAGGTTTACCTATTTTTCCAGACAGTTTAGGAAGGGAAAAGGCTATTAGAAGATGGTCTGTCTGCTCTAACTCTACTTGTTTCTGTGGGACATAGAGATCAGCGTTCTTGGTATCAAGCAGTGGATAGAAGAACAATAGCATGTTAGACCTCATCTTAGACAGCTATTCTGCTTAGCTACTAGTTCTCCAGGATGTGCAGAACAGCACAGCAAACCAACATGGTATGTTGTTACAGATTAGAAAAGACTCAAGTGACAAGGATTTACAGACCACTGTTGATACAATTAGTCACTATTCTGAATTGACAACTGGAAATATTTTAGTTCACATTTTACAAAGAAAACAACAAAGTTCCTTAACCTAGCAAGTTTCAAAATAACAATTAAAGTACAAGTCCAGTTTCGGGGTACAGGGAGGGAGATGGACAGGGCTCAATGAAATTTTTAGTTCAGGCTAATTGAACTCCCCAATAGTGGCCTAGGTTTGCTAGAAGAAAAATTAAAAACAGTTGTCATGCAAGCTCACAAGCTATGTGTGTTTTAAAAAGGACAAACAGATTGCATATGCATGTGCTTGATTACAGACTGTGCATTATTATGAGACAAAATATATTATTTTAAAACTATCTGCCTCTATGTTTTCAAACTCCTCCTGCTTTAGGAAGAGCACTGCCTGAGGTCTATATTTTTTCAGAATATCAATTTAAATGTAAAATTACATGTTGCAGTTAGCTTTTTCTTGCATTGATCATTTACTTTTCTAATGCTTAAAGAACATTTGGTATAATCACAGCTATTAAATGGGCAAGAAATGATAACGTAATTTTATTTTACTCAGTTATACAGAAAGGAGAAGCAACTTTTCTAACAACTGTGCTATTATTTCTGTAATTTCTAAAGATTTAAAAAAGAAAAGAAATACAGTGTAAAAAGCTAACATGCATTAAAAAAATTTACAAAACTGCAAGAGATAATTCCAGCTCTGATAGCAGTTGCCTGCAGCAACTTTCTCATTTCTTCTGTTTCGTATGAAAATAAATCAATGAAGTGGAGCATGAACTAAGTTTGGGATTTGTTTGCTTAAGATTGGCACAGAATGAGATTTATCAGTAAATTTAACAGATTAAAAAACTAAGCAAGTAGACATTCTAATGCTCATGGCTCTCTTGGTAGCTCAATTAGACAACCATCATTTTCTCTGATTGCATTTACAAGACTACCGACAAATAAAGAACCCAATTTACTTTCAGCTAAATGTCATCACAATTCCTTTCATTTTTTAAACATTTAAACCAGCAACTTACCCGGGTGAATAGTTGCAAACAAAATTTGCTGCATTTCGTATTCCTGCAACTTCCTTACAAAGAGTAACAGCACAGCCAATTTTATATGAATAGTCCCAAACAACCTAAAAAAACCCGGTTTTAAAATAAATTAAAAACTATACTCAATGGTTACCTAGTCTAACATGTACAAAGTTTCTGTTATTTTCAGGGATCCTACATATTATTTTCATTTTGCAACATCTTATCCATTTATTCATTTAAAATAATTGCTGGTAAGCGAGCTTTTTAAGATGAACTTCTAAATATTCACCCCTCAAGATGAAGTGATCTATGTTGCAAGTTTCCAGAATCTTCTACAGAACAATTTCAGTAAAAGTCACTGACTTTATGATCCAGGGGTAAATTCCAAGGAACAAAATGGAAATTAGTGGCAACTACCCAACAGCTCCTTTAATGAATTTCAACATTCATAACTCAGGACTGCAAGAAGGGCTTCTCCTGTGTGCTAGAAGTGGTCTGGCTGATTACTACTGTAAACTTAAGTCTGAAAGCACTGCACATGTTCAGACTAACCAGTGTTATCTACTTAAGAGAAGATGGTTTACTACCATAGTTTGAGCATCCTCTGCTTTTTCTTGGAGATTCCTCCTATACTTTCTGCATATGACTAAACAAACTCTACTGAATTCAGGTAAAAATGTTTAGCTGTATACCTAGAACATCTGGATGATCATACATTCTGCATCTGAAAAACTTAGACATAGTGGATTACTCTTGGTATCTCCCCAATACAAAGAGTACAGGCCTCAGACTGACAAACTTATTTGAATGTCCCCAAAAGCTCCATCTCTTCAACTATAACTGCAAGAAGCGGTTACGTTCAGAAGACATAACCTTTTTTAGAAAAGGATCTTAATGTTTAATGTGGTGTTACCCAAATCAGGGGGCTTTATGTAACAGTTTCATGTGTTTTTTTGAGATTTCCACCATTTTGAGATTTCTGTGCCATGGTTCTCCTAGCAGCTCTCCACAGCCTATCCATTGATGATTTGTAAATTTTATCCCTTTTCAATTTTGTGTCTGAGCCTTCAAGACCATGATGGCTCCTGATCATGCAGGGTCTTTGCTTATCAACTTTGAAGAAATACGTCCTTTTACATGTTCATTGGTGTTTAGCTCATGTACTCTGCTTATTTTTCCCAGCGACTAGTTTCCTTTGTAATCCTGCCTGTAATATTGCCTGAAATGCATGAACATTTTGATACAACTTAACTATGTGTAACAAGAAAGAAGCAAGCAATCTTAATGGGGGAAAGAAAGCTTAGAAGTGAACATCACTCCAAGAGAAATGTGCAAAAACCTCCAGAATTCTATGTAGACAAGGTTGAACAGCAAATTTTAAGATACTAGGAACTACCTTGTTATGTAACTTCTTATAATTTATTATGCCAGAGAAAAAATGAAAAATACTTTCCTGAGATACCGTCTAGTTCTAATCTTCGAAAGATTTATTGCCCAATAAACAGCAAAACTTAAATCCTCCAGTCTTGCTTTTCAGTTTGTTAGAGGCAGAACCAGTGGCAGGAAACAAGAATTAACACTTGAGGAGAAATAAGTGAGAAAAGACATAAAAAGAGGTGCAAAAAGTCCCAAACAGAAAATGCTTTGTAAATGATTCTGGTAACTTGAAGTATTTTAATTTCACAATCCAAAGTCCACTCAAAAAGAACCTCACAGCTACCGTTGTGTCTGGTAATAGTTTAACTGTAGGTATACTGCACAGTATTTTCATCTGTGATGTGCACAGAGAGCAGTCTAAGCATCTTTCAACACTGAGATAAGAAATTAGAGAGTCACTTTTACTAGGTAAGATCTGACCTGACATTAAAATTATCCTCTGTTTTAGATAAGTGAAATATTATGTGTTTGGTCATAGACTAAACTAATTCTACCGCAAAGCTTATTTTTTAAACATGGGAAAGAATAAACCCATTTAAAATAGTAAGTGTTCAAAGAAACGCTTTACTTTCTCAGCAGAATTATGTTTGTCAGAATTACCACTGAGAAATCAGAAATATATCATAAATTGCCTCTTTTGCTGTTGATGCTCTTTTTTTTTCCCCTTCCTTTTTTACAAGATTTGTAAAGAATACAATTTACTTTGGCTGGGTTTTCTCCTCCTGTTAAAATTCCTACTAAGGAGCTCCCACAGACATTCTGCAATGACTGTGATTATTTTGAACAGCATCTCCAAACTTACAGAATTTAGACCTGTGTGGCTTTGCAGCTAGAGCTTGAAATGATTATTTTATAAAGTTCATGTAGTACTGATACAATGAAATAAGGAGTGAGGCTTTCAGTGAGGTCAATATTGTGGACAAGAAGAAGGGATTATTATTATACAAGATTATACACGACAAAGAGGTGAACCAGTGCAGGGGTAACCGGCAGTACAGCCATTGCTTGAGATTACAAAAGACAGTAAGCTGTCAGTCACTACAAACCATATATACAACTCTGTATTATTTACAGTCCCTACTGATTCATATGGTGGGCACTATACAGGACATTTTACCGAAGATAACTCTTACCTGAGTGTAATGACCGCAAACCTTAGTACATTTCTGCACTGCGAAAGTATAGAATCTGACCTCATCATACCACGATTTAATGGCATCAGCAACATTGAATGCTTGATGACTCCCAACCCAAATATTCTCTCCAATAGATGTGAAATTAGGATGGCACTGATCTTTCTTATTTAAGTATATGTTATGTTCAAAAATGCATTTATTTGCCCATGCCCTCGCAGTCCTTGCCAAAGCTGCATCCCAAGTCTGCAAAACATGAAAGGTGAAATAGTTGTGCAATGTTAAGTTACAACCACATCTTAAACAATCAGATAAAACCAGTTAGGCAATAAAGTACAGATCGGTATCATATGCTGGAGTTTCCTAAAGAAATACTTTCCCTTATTTAGGCAAGTACCCGTGTTTTATTTTCATTGACTTTTCCTGTTGCAACACAGAAATTTGAACTAATTTCATTAAACGAGTTTTTTCCCCTTCACTGTTAAAACCTGACTTTGTAAGAGCACTTGCTAGCAACTGAAAAGATGTTTGAAATGCACTTTTATCTTCAGATAAGAAATTATTGTCATATGAATTAAACATGAAATTTTTGTTTTGTTTTTTTTTTTTGTTGAACAGGTCATTAAAGATTTCTATTTGGTACATAAAAATTAATTCAAAGTAAAAATGCACAGCTACTGTAGATTCAGATGTATAAATACTTTAAGTATTTTTAGGAGAGCCTCCAGAAACAAATACTTACTCCTCCTACAGTAAAGCTTTAAATACACATCGGAGCATTTTACAAAGACAGCTTCATGAGGTAAACATGCCAATGTTTGGTCAGTAACGCATTCTGCTACCTCTTACTTCTTTACAGTCTGTCACTGTTAACACAACTTCTGATTCCTGAACATGAACGATCTTTGGTATTTGTCTTCCAGTCATGATTGTTTTTCAGCAAGTTTCTTCTATCATTAAAGTACCTAGTTTTATGTCTTATGTAAAAGATCATGTGTTTTGTGGCCTAGGTTTATTGGTGTTCACACATTTCAGTTCACTCTTAGTCTCTATATGGATCTTACAGTAACTCCACTGGCTGCTGTCGTGAATGGGTGATTTAGATCGCTTAAAGAACCACTGTTAAAGATATTAGCAAAAGTCATTTTAATATGATGTTGTAGAAGTGCGACTTAACAAAATTCGATGGCGAGGTTCACTCTATTACAGTACGGCACAATCATTTGAACAATGATTCAAAACTACCAAGGCACAAATCAAAGTTACCATACTACAAGGTTATGTGCGACATTGGTCGCTTATCAAAGATCTGCCGTTAGTAGAAGGTCTCTCTGCCTCGAGAAACAACCTTGAGAGGTGTCCCAGCTCAAGGGGAGATCACCACCATGCCAACTTCTTAGCAGGGAGAGCTCAGAGAAGGCTCACTTAGGCTGTCATATTTATGGAATAAAGTGGTTGGCTTGTAGTCAAGTTACACACAATGGGAAAGGTATGCACGAGACTCCTTATACCCACAACTTTCTTTGTTCCTTGATAAATGAGTCTTGGAAAAGCCACTCACTATTCATGTGTTAATCACACGATCGGTGTTCCAAGCTCATATGCATCGATGCTCACTGTGTCGCTCTGCTCCTTTGTGGATCCTTTTCAGAGAACAGATTGAAACTAGAGTTGTTCTTGGCTCATTTACGGCTCAGGCCTTTACCTCCTTTGGAGCCTGCACCAAACCACTGCTAGTTGGGTTAAGGGGTCGAGTGCACCCGTCACAGCTGCTGATACCATTTTCTCTCTAGGGCCTTTATTTTTTTCTAACCATATTTCTACATGCATACCTTTATTCATAATTTTTCCTGGTTTTCCTACTCCTGAGTACTAAAACTAGGTGCAGTGTCTTTCACAAGCTTCTTCACTTCTCCACTTTTATCTGCCATTCTGGCTTCAAATCCACCCAAGCGAACAGCATTCTTTGCCATCAGTACCCGAGTACCTACGTGTTCCCAAGCCTTCCTGAGGGTACTCATCCTTTAACTGCTCATTGCTCACATTTTCCTTTTGGGGCACGAAGTGGACTAAACATCAAACATCCGTTTTTTCAGCATCTTCTTCAGTTTTTTTTAACCCTTTCCAGCAAAATTTTCAAGTGCAATTTGTTTTGGTTATGGCAAGCAATGATTCTTCCTTGCCACCAGAAATCCTCTTCAGCCCCAGTATTACATTTCATACCCTTGCTTCTGATGGAAAGCCTAACTCTTCCAGGTCAGTCCTGCTGCTGGACCATTGCTTCTTCCTAAGGAGACATTCCGTGGGGTGAAATGTGAACATCTTCAGCTGCCCTGTGTCACCGCATCCTCATACTGCATGCCCGTTGTTTCTAGTCTCACCTGCCTACAACTGACTCAACTCACTACAATATTTCCTATCAAATAAACGTGATGATACCTGAACACAAAGCAGTGATGCCATCCCGGTCGCCTCGCCCAGCGATCACCAAGAGACCCTGGCCCGCTGTCCCATCCCCCCCGGCGGGGCTTTGGAGCCACCCGAGCACCCACAGGCCTGTCCCTACCATGTACCGCATGTTGCTGGCGGCTGGCTGGACTTTGGTGCGGAGGTCGTTGTGCACACACACGCAGCCCTCGATGAAGGTCTTATTCGTGATGCTCGGTAAGGCGGGCAACTGCCCGGCTGCAGCCCTCAGCACCGGCCACAAGGCCAG
>NW_009224856.1:0-246 GCF_000690835.1 Fulmarus glacialis
GGGTGGGGTGGGGTGGGGAATGGAGGTGCCTGGCTGTGAAAAATGGTGCACGGGCCCAAATTTTAGCCGGAGCAGAAGGAATAGTGACCAGCGGGGAAATAAAGCCCTGCCTGGTTGGCCCCACGTGTCCCCAGGGACGTGGGGCCACCCGCCACCCCCCCACTTGGGGGATGCTGCCTGCACCCCGCTTTTGGGGCAGCGGGCAGGCAGGAGAGGAGCTGAAATTTCTCCTTGGAGGGAAGGGAG
>NW_009224856.1:342-4522 GCF_000690835.1 Fulmarus glacialis
TTCATACCGATTTGTGATCCTAGGCAGCGGACAATTTCTTTGCGTGCGTTTCGGTAGGGGTGGGGACCAGCTTGCAGATGTCTGTGCCCGGCGTATCGAGCAGCACGACCCAAAGCCCGTAGTACCGCTCCTGGGAGAGCCCCGCATTTGCATCCGTGGCAAAATCCTCAGGCTGCAACCAGCTCCCAGGTCAGGAGAAATGGTGACAGATGACATGCTATTATCAGCTCTGTCAATTAATTAAATTATACATTATGCTTATGAGGGTGATATACTGAGCCAGTCTAGATTAAGTGTCTCAATTAAGTCTTTAATTTAGATTTAATAAGTAAGTTATTATATGTTAATAAAAGATCAATTAGTTGTTAAAAGAGCATTGATCCAGGTACAATAAGTGTGTCAGGAAGACATCAAGCTGACATTGAAGAGACGGGGAGATCGCGTGCACAACACGTGTACAATTAGGTTTTTAATACAGACGAACTGGCGCGGCCACGGAGGCGTCCAGCTGGCACTCAGCCGTGGATTTGGGATATCGCACCGCGCCGTGAAACCTGCCTTTCCCCGGGCTGTAAGGGCTGGGACAGCCAGGCCGGACCGATCCTTTGGTCTCAGCGAGAGCAAGCGTTCCTCCTCTGTGGGATGACCCCAAGGAAGGACCTTCCATCCAAATGGGAAAAGAGGTGTCTCCAAAAGAGCCGGTTTTACCGCTCGCTCCTTACAAACCGTGCGGCGCCTTTCCGCCCACCCCCAGGACCCCCTTCCCCCGTGATCCGCGGCCGAGCCCACTCATTCCCACGGGGAAATTTCGGGTGAGTGCGGACGGGGTTGGGAGCCTGCGGCTGGGCTTCCAGGGGGAGGGGAGGGAAGCGCCGGGCTCCAGTGGAGCTGAGGTTTCAGCTGAATATGGATGACATCATTATACGGGTGATCCTTTCAGCAACAGCGAGCCGGGTTTTAAAGTAGCGACCTACAGCATACAAATGATGGGTTTAAAGGAAGTAAAAAAAGAGATGATTTGAATAGCATACATTTATAGAAGAAAAGCCTTTCCTCCCCAAAAAAAAAATTTCTAATATCTTTCTACGGGGCAGGCACTGCGCATTCGAAAAGAAATTAAAACACTCTTCCTAAATACACTCCAGGCAGTAACAATGGCAAAGTTAAGAAGGTTACGAGACTTAGTTGTCCCAGCAACATGTCATCAAGTTGAAATGAGCAGGAGACACAGATAACGTAAGAAAGAGGAGGGGGGAGGAGAAGAATAAAACCGCAGGAGGAAAAATGCCAAGAGATTGAGAAAGAAAAGGGAAAACCCCTTTTTATTTGCTGTTTCATTAGGATGAATCTGATTTTATAGTCTCTAAAAGAGGCTAAAATATAATCTCCTTTTGTGTAATGCGCGTGTTAGGAAAATGTGTCATCAGCAATTCTTCTGTACACTACAGCAATATTCAAAAAATTAGCAGGGATATTCAAGTCGAGCTACAAAGAAAAACAAACAGAAGACTCACATTTCAAGCTTGAGCTGTCATTTAAGAACATTTTCAACTTTCTATTACCCTTTTTGATTGTCCCTTATGGTTCCTCTCCGCCGCAGCAGAAGAGCTTTGAGTTTCAAAAGGAAGACAAAGCACGGGAGAGGAAGAGGTTTGAAACGCAGCTCTATCTGCCTCGCAAGCCCAGGGCTCTCTCGACTCTTCCAGCATGGCAGGTTTTTGTGCTCGGCGCTGTACGTGGGCACGGGGAGAAAGCACGCTTGCCTTGTGCAGTGCGGCGCCCGGCAGAGGACGGAGAACTGGTGAACAAAGAGAAACGAGAGGCTCGTCTGAGCCATAAACCCAAATCTAGCTGGTCAAACACAGGCTAGTTACCCTTACCCGAGGCACCGGCCCAGTGCTAAGGCTGTACGGCACATCAACACCAGTTTGCTTCCGCTTCACAGGGGCAAAGCCAAGTGTCACGGGAGTCTACAGCTTGTGGTGGACATCTCTCCAAAGCCTTGGGGGTTTGTATGGTGCTCCTCGGTGCCCACCGCTCCCCTGTCCTTCACCAGTATGTGGGTTTTGGGGTGCCCCAGAAGGACACGTCTCCGGTCATGGACTTCACGTTGGCATCTCCTCCTGATGTTGAGGTTTGATCCCTGGCTAGAGTCACTAGGCAAAACTTTAATTAAAATAGTAATTAAACAATCAAGCAAGCGCTCGTCTACGGTTGCTGGAGGAGACTCGGGGCTGCTGAGAAGCAGGCTGCTTACTTTACTCCCCAAAGAGAGGGCACTGGAGTGGTTGGCAGCTCGTTCCGTTACAAGGGCATATTGATGCTGGAAGAAATGGGGCTGAACTGGGAGGAACTTAAGCTGACTGTCAGTAACCAGTTTCCGATCGCAGAGCGAGGAGGCTGTGGGGGAGCCCCCCTACCAGCGCACCGAACACAGCACCCCCAGACCGAACCCTTCCTGGAGAGGAGCTAGTTTTATGCTGAGATTGGTGAGCAATGAAGAGGATTAAACACTAGCGTTGTCCTTGCTGTGGGGGAGTGGACTTCATGGTCCCAGAGAGCTTTTCTAGTTAAATGTCCCTAAACATGGACTGAGGAACCCGATTTTATGCACTACTTTTAAAAATCTTGATCCACGCTTTTTTTTTTGTGTGTGTGTACCTCCAAACTCATGACACCCTTTAAGTCCCTCAGCTACATTTTAAAACCTCTGCAGTATGGCTTAGCGTGTTCCTTGCTGAGGTGTTTTTGGTGCTTGCACGCTACATGCAACCACCCCAAATTATTCTGCTCGCTGATAAAAATCTCTCCTCTCTGCTTCCCACCCTTTTCTTCCACCAAAATATTTATTTGTTGTGCTTTTTTTTTAATTGTCTCTTGCTGTGGCTTCTTGTTGTGGATTATATTTTAAAGCAAGGATTGATTTAGTTAATTGATGGAGAGCTTTGCCTGTGAGGATTTCATAATCCTTGCTATTTTATCTTTGCAATAATTGCTATGTTTGTGATTATTTCAAAGGACTAAGAAAAAGCAGACAACAAGAAAACAAGCTCATCCACTCCTATTTTGCAGCTTCTCCAGGCACCTGGGTGGGCTCCTCCTCCGCAAGCTGTTCTCTGTGCAGCAGCTCAGGGAAGACAACCAGGCAATGCATGGGGTGAGATGCTGGGGAAGGGTGAGGACCTGGGGACCCGGGGCAGGCAAAGTTCTGTCATGAAGATCACTTAGGGCCTCGGTGGCATGGTGACACTGAGGACTGAAGGCCATCCTTCTGGGGGAGAACGGGGAATAGCCACCAAGGAGACCTCAGGATCCTGCAGCCATATGTATAGATACGCTTGGCCAAGGATGGTGCCATTGTATAACTGCACCAGGGTGAAGGGCAGTGCAAGAGATGCACCCCTTCACACCACCTTGCTGCTGGCGTGACATCGTCACAACATCAGGTGTCCATGCAACGAGGGCAAGGGCCTGCCCCATGCACCTGTACCGTTTCTGGGCAGAAAAGGAAAATGTTCTTGCCCATGCAAAGGCAAGTGTGATGGTGCTGTTGAACAGCTGCCTTTGTGGTAAAAAGGGTCTAATTTATGTCCTTCTGGCTTTGGGCCAACTGTGAATCCCTGTGGGCTTAGAGCTGATGGAGGGGATGATGGTGACATGCCACATGAGGGCAGTGGATGCAAAGCCATGCTTGCGTCTGCTGTGGGACTTCGGATGTGAGGCCATGTTGGTGTTTACCGTGGGATGTCAGGCGTGAGGCCACACCGGTGTTCACCATGGGACATTGGACGTGAGGCCACATTGATGTTTACCACGGCATCTCGGATGTGAGGCCAAACTGGAGTTCACCGTGGGACATCGAACATGAAACCGCACTGGTGTTAGCCATGGGATGCCAGACGCGAGGCCACACTGGTGTTTGCCGTGTGACATTAGACATGAGGCCACACTGGTGTTTGCCGTGGGATGCCGGACGCACAACTATGCTGGTGTTGTTTGCCAGCTGGCCGCTGGAGGCTGCTGCTGTCCTTGCAGTCACCGGCCGCTGCCTGCAATCCCTGAGCACCCACCAGGAGCTGCCTGCAATCCCTGAGCACCCACCGGCCGCTGCCTGCAATCCCTGAGCACCCACCGGGAGCTGTCTGCAATCCCTGAGCACCCACCGGCTGGCTCCCGCCAG
>NW_009224856.1:4712-24712 GCF_000690835.1 Fulmarus glacialis
GGCCGGCAATCTCTGAGCTCCCACCGGCCGCTGCCTGCAATCCCTGAGCACCCACCGGGAGCTCTGCCCAGCAAGCAGAGCATAGACATAAGCTACGGTGGAGACCACCTGAGCCTCCTCCAGCAGCCCAGGGCTGAGCAGGGCCAGGAAGCATCCTCCTCCCTTGTCTTTCTGTCCTTCACAGGGAGGAAGGCAACAGGCTGGGAAGGGATCCAAGGATGGGAGAGGGGTCTCTGTGCCACACTTTGAAGAAGCAGGGGGGTCTTCTAACTTACCGGTGTGTCTTTTTAAGAAATAGAGACTTTTCAATGCTCTCTCTCTATTTTCTTAGATTTAGAAGCTGTTAAAAAAGGGTCACAGCCCTGGTATTATAGACACCCTTGATACAACGCCAGGGCCCCGAGTGTACTAATACGCCCTAATTGCCCTGAGCAGGCTCACCTGGGACCCTGGCCCACACCCCCTGCTGCCCACAGGCTCAGGAGCTGCATTTAAGCCAGACCTGGGCATTTACTCCTGGCTTGGAGCATGCTGTAGGTGTGCTGATCTCCAGTCTTGCTGCTCTCCTGGGTAGGTCTTGAATGTATTTAGCTTGTTTCTGCCCCATCTTCTGAGTCGATTCTATGGATGGACCTTGGACCTGGTCCATCCCCTCATTGTGTCAGGGACTGTTGATGGACCCTGTTGCCAGCACTTGGCTTTGTGGTGCTGAGGATGAGGGTGCTGGCTGTGCTGGGGTCACCCTTGGCTCCCAGCTCATCCCCCCTTGCACAGAAGCGCTGCTACCTGCTGCGTAGTACGAGATACAACCTGATTGCGGCCACCCTGCCGTATGCAGCTTGCTGCTGAGGAACCTGGTTTTCCTTCAACCTTAGAAGGTCCCATTGTTTTGAAGTTCATGGGTGAGGAAGATAATCTAGATAGGGCACACTCTGAAAGCTACTAGATTTAAAGCTTGGGTGTGAAGCAAACTCCAAGCTGGACATCCAACACGGAGAGACCCGGCTTCCCGTGGATGTGGCTTCATTCATGCTTCTGTGTTCCAGCTGCTATTTATGCATGCATCATGCAAAAGCTGATGCTTCTGGTGACATCCCACTAGCCTCCTGCCTTAAACCTCCTTTGTCTGTGAGAGGTCAAAGCACATTCTAAGGTGTTTTCCTAAAAACTTGACAGGGACCAAAGGTGTGCTGAGACTTGTTCAGTGTTGTGACTAATAGTCATTCCACTGTAATCACAAAAAGGTGGTGCCCATGGGGGACACAAGTCATCTGAGCTCCTTGCTGTTGTCTGGAGAAGTAAGAAGGGAACGATGTGCTGCTTTTCAAGAGTTTCCATGGACGTGGTGAGTGCAGAGCAGGCAAATCATAAAAATCACATCATAATTGTTTCAGACATAGAGGACACGAAGTCCTGAAAAGATTACACAGCTTGTAAGGGTGTTGGTAACTTGCATTTATCTGCTTGACTGTTGAGATAATGTTTTCCCCCATAGGCTGGGAGGGACAATCTCACTGAAAGATATCAGCGCGTGCTAAGTCTAAGGAAAACACTTCTGTAATTCTCCAACCGCTATAACCTGGGTTTTGGTGATTTCCTTTGAATCGGTCCTCTGGGCTTTTTTGCCTGTTAGAATTTGATCAAGCCCTTGGAATACATAGGAAAACTCCTTAAATGATACAGGTCTCATGTCTCACAAGAAAATGCCTTCAGTGTGTGGAGTCTGCTAAGCTTCCAGCAATTGCAGGCGATGTTTCCCACCTGATCTCAGCCTCTCTGCATCATCTTGGTCTGGTTAGTAACCAGCTCCTTCAGGTGTGCCTCATCACCTTGGCTGTACCTGGTGTGGTGGGTACATGGTTGCTGGGTGTATGCAAGGGGCAGCAGGGGGGCAGAGGGATTTGGGGTCTCTCCCAGCCCCTCTGTGAGGCAGAACTATGCAGGGATTGAAAGCTCAGGGCACAGGAGGAGGCCTTCATCAGGCTGAGCAGACTGGATTAGCTCCTAGCAATAGTTACTGGGTCAGCCCCCTCCTGCTGCTGCTTGTATACATGTTCCTGGTGCTAAATCCAGGGAAGCAAAGTCTGGTGACGTGATTGCAGGAATGGAGCTCAGCTTGATCAGCTCCTAAGCCCAGTTGCTGAAGTCCTGTGTCTTTCCTAAACCTGTAAGGGCTGGAATTGCTCAAGATGCTCCTGAGTTTAAGACCTGCCTAACACTCGGGCAGCTGTGCATTCAAAACAGCTGCTGTACCTGGAAGAAAGTAGTATCAGGCTTATCTTTGGGTCCTAATCCTCAGGATCACCTCCCTCAATGAAAGTAACGTTAGCACCGGGGAAAAAGGTTGAGTCAACTGTCGGGCACAGATCCTACAGCTCTGCATGAGATGGGACTAACAAACATGGATCTAGCAAAGAAAACTGGGCTTTTTTTAATGTACTAGGATGCCTCAGTCCAGAGTTTTGTCAACATGCTTTAGGAATCAACCTCAGAAAAGCAGGCTTTTGGGTACTGAAGGTAAGGGTGGAAATGGGTGCTGCAATGCTGCAATGTAGAGGCTGAATTTGGGAGAAAAAAGGAGTTGTTTTTAATTGAGACGGATAACATTTGAAGAGAGGGATGCTTTGGAGTGTAAATCCACAGGGCAAGTGGGAGAACAGCTAGTAAGAAACCTGAGGGTCTGAGGCCACCTCTCGGCACAGGTTACAGCTAGGGACGGTTGGGTATTTCCTCTTCAGCTACTCAACTAGTAGGTCCCACTCAATGGATGGAGGTCTCCAAGGTCATTGATTCCGGTCCCTCCCATTCAACTGCAGACGGATCCCAGAGATATTTAGTCCACCATGGCCTCTCCCGTGTCCCCTAGATGCAAACCTGTTTCCAATACCTGTAGCAAATAGATGATGTCCTCAGGTGAGGACACAGATGCACTGATGATGATCTCCTGAAATTCTGGCTTTGCTCCCAGAGCTGATCCTGACTTGGAGGTTACCAGGGAGGGATTTTATGAATAAAAATAAAATAAGCTGCTGGAATCGGTGCTGAAAAAGACTAATCATGACAGAGAGGTAGTGGAGGCTCATATGGTAGCTCTGCCAACATCATGAGAGACTCACTCCTTCCAGCACCTCTCTGGCAATATACCATAACAGAACCACTCCCAGTAAGAAAAACCTGGCATTTGAGGCAGCTCCTTTTCTGGCAGAGCAGAAGGTTTTTTTTTTTCCTCAGTGGGAGAAATTTATATGCAAAATGATGGATACAATTGACTCCCTGCCTTTAGGCATCTAGGGTAATAGCTAAAAGAGATGGAGAACACAGAAGGCAGCAAGCATGGAGAGCTGTGGTCGGCTAAGGTGAGACATATCACTGCAGAAGCAGATTTACAACAACTTTGTATTCCCAGAGGTAGAGAAGTCTGGGGTCTTTACGAGGGGCAACAGATGACTCCAGGAAGGAAACAGATTCACAATGGACAGAAGGACGTGTTTCTTTGCACAGTGTATATTTAAACTGCTGGCTTTGTTAGTGCTGGATGATCATCTGATGGGTGTGCTGGGTCTTCTGGATAAATTCCTGGGCTACCTTTGCAAGCTACTGTCCTGTCCAAATGCTAAGCAGGCATGGCATGACATGAGTGGATGGTCCCTACTTGGTCCCAGTAGTATTTTGAGTGTTCCAGAGCTACAAATACCTTCTGTCTTGGAACATAAAGTGGAAAAATGCAATGCATTCCCTGGAAATGCCTTGCTATGCTAAGGGTTAGTCTCTGATCCCACTCTTTGCATGCAGAACTTGCTGCTGGGAGTCCTTAATGTTTGTGCTGCTTCATCTTCCTGGGGTTTCCATCTGGCACTTAAGGCGTGAGCCATTTCCCGAAAGCCTCAAGCATTTGGGCAGCTGGTTACAGCACATTTGCATCCACAGCCTGCCAGCACATTCCTCCTTCATGGGTAAGCGGTAACTCTACAAACGACGGACAGAGGAACGCTACGGTTTGGAAGCGGTAGCACTGGGGGAAGAAACTGTCCTTCCTTTCATCCAAGGAGGCAACCCCTCTGATCACAATCTGGTGTTATATGCTGGGGAAGGAGGGGAGCAGGGAGGGAAATCTCATTAAAGACCTTGCTATTGGGAATGGCTGGACGTCTCATTAGAGTGGGCAAAATGACTCGTTTCCTCTCTGCAGGTTTTTTTCCAGGAACTCCATGGAGGGAAGGAGTTCATTTAAAAACAAATATACGTGCCAGCGTGCCTGCAGGGCACACTGTTCCAGCACGGGGCTTCTATCCCAGCACCCAGGGAATAGCTCAGTGGTCGTTTCTGAAAGGGAAACCTAGTAGGCATTTGGCTTTGGATTTGGCTGTTGCTTCATTTGCCTCGTCTCAAATCACGGAAGCGCTGAGCGGGGATGGATGGGTCTCTTCCGCTGGAAATCGTGCGCTACGGAAAGAAAGAGGGGAGGAAGAGCTAAAGTAGGGGGGCTGAAACCCCCTTCCCACCACCCCACCTGCACACACGCGTGCACGCGCGCACCCTTGCACACGCAATCACTGCAGCAGTACTGTACTCCTGCCAACAGAAACTTAGAGGGGGAGAGAGACAGCGAGAGACAGCAAGCATACTTATCAAGTGGCTTGGACCGTAGCCGATTTGAAATATTACTAACCTTGCATTTTCAAATTTGATGCACAACAACCAAGATGCTAATACTTTCCTTAGTTTAGAAAAAAAAATCCTTTCACCCATCTCTTCTAGCCGAAGATTAGGAGAGAAGCTTTAAGAAGATTTAAAAAAAAAAAAAAATCAACTTCTGAGCAGCGGAAAAAATGGTTTGTGATTCAGGGGCTCCGGGCAATTCATCATGGAAATTGGGTTTCTTAGCCGACATCATGTGAATCCTTTCGGCCCTGTCAACTTTTTAATACATTACATTGAGAATGTAAATCGTGTTGGTGAGGGGGAAAGAAGAGGGGGGAAAAAAAAAAGAGAAAAAAGAGCTTCTTCATTTTGGGTTTAGAAGGGAGGCAGCTTGAGGCCTGTAATTCATATTAACTAAATAATAATACTGAAAAAACCCCCCTCTCTAAATATACAGATATGTATATACATCTAGGGAGGGAGGGGGGAGGGAAGTGAACGAGACAGACCAAAATTGAAATCATTTTATCCTTTCGAAGGGTGAGTATTTGAAAGGGGTTTGTTATGGATTTATTTTTATTTTCTTTCTTTTTTTTTTTATTTGGGTTTATTTTATCCCTTTCTCTGCTTGAGCTAGTTCTTCCACCAAAGAGAAGAGCAAAATGAATGTTTTGGAGGTGGAGGAAGATGGAGGAAACAGAAAAGGGAAAAACTGCAATAACAGTCTGGGATCTTTTCTGAGTTTGGCTGTTTTCTTTGCTCGCATGCTATATTCTGCTGACATTGATTAACTCTTTAGCGGACAGTGAAAGCTAACGATAATTTGTTGATATATTACAGGGCGTGAAAGTAAAGCACTGGATGGAGAGCCTGCAGGTAGTGCTGTGAGATCTCTGAGACTGGGCTGCGTGTACTTTGAAGCATGAACCTTGCAGTGCGTTTCCTCTTTGAAGGCGTCCTTCTGGAGGTTCACTACAAGCTATATGCAGCACAAAGGCTCTGCATAAACCCCTGGATGGGGCTTAGCTTCTGTACAGGCTCACAGCTAGCTGGGCAGTGGGGAATCTTCACCAAGCATCCTCTTGTTATAGCTGGTTGCTTCCCCCGTGCCTTGAAATACTCTTAGCATTAGGAAAGTGGGGTCGATCATCATCTAGAAGAGGCAGGGAAAACACAGAGCATCTGACCTTGCAGAGGGCCTCGCCTTTGTTTTTTCTCATTGGATGATGCGACGTGGTGAACGAGAGACGTATTTTATACCAGTCATAAAATAATTCAGGTGGGAAGGGAGTTCTGCAGGTCTCTACATGGATGTCCTGCTCAGAGCTTGGGGGGCTTCTGCATCCAAAACCTCTCTGTGCAAGAGCAACTCTGGAAGAAGACGGTGAAACACAGGTGTGAAAGCAGTCATGCCAAGAAGGATAATAGCAAATAGGACAAAGAATTGATTGGTTTCAACACAAGTTATGAGAATCTAGAAGGCTCCTTCAATACCCTCACAGAGGGGGAAAATGGCTGGAAGTGGGAACTGTAGCTGGAGCACATCTAGAAAGATCAGGAAAACAAGCTCATCTGCTCTGCTAAAGACTTCTTGGAAAGCATCTGAAAAGACTAAACCACTCTTAGAAAAAAGCCACACCGATGCTCCCACTTTGAAATGTGGTTGTCCGTTTGGATGCCTGCCACAGGCAGAAGATGGTGGGAAATAAAAAGTGCAGAGACAGCCCATAAAAACCATTGTGGAGGTTGGGGAAAACAATGCAGCTGGAGAGAGTGTCTGGGTCTGCTTTCCTTTAAGAGGAGGGAAATAAGAAAGGTGTCCAAAATATCAGACGGCACACGTAAAGGAGAACCGGAGCAAAAGGGACAAAGGCGTGGCTGGTGGATCCGATAGCGGCTTCGAGCTGATAACACAATGTGTGTTTTTGTCAGCAGGGTCTGCTCTGCAAAGTAACACCCAAGCAGAGTATTTGACAGCATCACCAGTATGACATGTGTGGCACTGGGCTTGGCTATGTGCTCTCACGTTTTCAGGCAGATCCAGCATCCAAGGAATGGAGAACCAAACTGCTGTCTGGGGAGGCAGCTCCTTTAAAAAGGGCTGAGAGTGACTAGTTAGGACAGGGGTGTGTTTTAACTGGCTAAGTTCAACTCTTTTCCGGCTCACCCCATCTAACCGTTCATCTCTCTCCCTTTGCATTTCAGCTATAACGGGAACGAGAGAGCGCTTTCCACCTCCCCCATGGGAGAACTGGTTTATCACTGGTGCCTTCCTTGCTCAGCATCCACGTAAGTCCTGAAATAGTGATGTAAAGCTGAACGTGTTCCCTTTACTGAGACATGTGATTTATTAAATGCAATTTAACTCTATTTAAATAGTCCCCTAAAAACAAATATAAATTCTGAACACTTCTATTAGGGTTAAGAATCCTCAGTTTTGTTCCCCTTTTGCACTGCTAGAATCAGGTGCTACTCCTCGCTCCACGCTTGTAGCTCAGATTTGCGACATGATAACTACAGCAAACAGAGATCCTTCCATTTTCCTAGAGACATTTGCAGGTAAATTTGTGGATACACACATGTAGACTATGCAGTTATGCAAATCTGAAGGTTTGATATTAATAATGCACAAGGAAGAGGTTTGGTGAAGGTGCTTCACGCAGTTGTTATTTTTATGCATAAGAATATTCCTGCATGTGATTTTACTGAACACTATAGTCAAGCAGCTGATATCATCAAGGTATTATTTAGCTGGTGTCTGAAGTTGAGTACAGCATTTCCAGAGGGGTTTTCTGGGCCCGGTGTCCTTCAGAAATAATTCATTTCCCTTTTTTCTGCTCCCAGACCTGTACTTTTCCACAGCTGCAGTTCTGCTCTTGGAAAACAGCCCTTCTCCTGTCTCGCTCCCGTCTGGGCATTGCACCCAGGCCCAGAACCAAATCCTAGATGTCTCTAACTCCTGCCAAGAACCTGGTCTGCCCCACCTTTAAAAGTCTCCAGAAGGGTGAAGCCGACACTCTGTGGGAGTAGACTCAAAAATCTTGGAGTAAATGGAAACTTCGTTGATGGGGTCACCTCTGTGAGCCTGGAGGAATGATTTGCACCCTCTCCCTGTGGGGGTCAGCAGGGACAAACCTCAGCAAACGAGAAGCTCTTTGGCAGCTTCGGGTTTGACCTGCAAGCGGTGAAGGTTGTGAGACATATCTTCCCCTCGTTCTGCTGACCCTGGCTGCCTGCCTCTAGCCTAAACGCCCCTATGCAGCCATCTTACAAGGATCTCCCTTTAAGGTAGGTCCCAGACCTTTTGCATCCTCACAGATGAAGGCACTTGTTCCCAGGTCACTTCTAGCAAAGCTTTAGGCAGGTTGCTTCTTTCCCCCCCCCGCCAGTGCTTCAATCCTTAATCGCCACCTGCTCAGATCTTGGCAATGAATTGTTGAGGCTGTCAGGACTGTACAGCACATAATAAAGTGCAGACACGTCCATATATACATATATATGTGGGCTGGCTTATGTTGTGATGCTGTAGTACAGCTTAATTACGACATCATTCAGACATCTGGGCCTATGCCTAAGCTGGAGATTTTTCTTTTCTTTTTTTTTTTGTTTTTGTTTTTGTTTTTCTCATTTAGGTCTTAGTCAGATTCCCAAGTGAAATAAACAAAAGGCTAATTGCTCTTGGATTTTAATTACCACTGCAATACCTGGGTTTATTGTATGAATTGTGTTTTATAGGTGGCTAAAGGACACCACCAGCAAATGACAGATCCTCAGCTGACAACAGCAGTGTTTAAAGCAAAGTAATTCTTTGCAGTGGGATCCAAAGGACGGCGCGCACATTCGTTTGCTAAACCCCGAATTTTTTGTTGCAGAATGTAACTTCAAGACTTGGCTAACTTTTAAACATGATATAATTAAGCATGCCTGAAAATGGGTTTTTTTTAAAAAAAAGACAAAAGTAGAAGTACTTTATAATCCAGAGTGTTAAGTCTCTTCAAAATTCCTGGAATAGTTACATTTCTGCTTTAGTTAAGGATGGCACAGCACACTCCTCCTATGTAATCCCCAAGTGACTCTTCACACACAATGACTCACTCAATTACTACAGCAGTTTGGTTCCTATCTAGTTATCTTTAATGCCTTGAACCATATATGCTTCTGTATGCCTCCTACTTTGCCAGGTGGGTTATTTCACTGATTTTTAAGAGTATAAAATGCTAGACAAATCCTCCTTCTACATCCACTTATTAATCCTAAAAATATTTGACATCCTTTTTCTATCCATCAGTATTTTCTTGTTTGTGATACCCTGATTGAACAATAGCAGGAGAAAAATTCCTTTCTTAAAATGTTCCTAAACTTTCTTTTTGACAAGTTAGAAACCCTAGATTTCTGTTTTCATTGGTGGCCAAAGGAAATTGGAGCAGATAGGTATTTTTGAGAAAGCCAGAAAATGTATTCCAAGTGCGTTTATTACAAATATCTCGATTTGGGAGTAATGTTGAGTCTTAAATAACTTTTCATATAGTGAGCCTTGCAAACCTGTGAAGTGAGGAAAACAAGGAACCTCAGCTGAAGGACTTTGAGGTTTGTACTTCAGATTGAGAAGAAATGAGAGGTGAAGAAGTGAACTCAGAGTTACGTGAGCCATCAAATCCTGACAGCCCTTGGGCAAGAAGCGGAGTGTGGATTTGATAGGATTTCTGATGTTTCGAACGTATAGGCGGGAAGTTTGTGGAAGACAAAGCATCTTCTGGTTTGAGACCTTCTTGGAGGTATCCCCCCAGGTAAGCTAGTTATGATTTGTAAAGGGTTTAAGGTTCATGATTTATGTCCAGCTGGTGCCGTGCTCCTTCAGCCAACGACTTTGGCTCTTGGATGGAGTCCATAGAAATCTCCCTCCTCTTTGTTGCCTTTTCTGTGGTTGCCCCAGAAAAAGACACAAACTTTTGGTTGTCCCAATCTTATGGTTTTGGGCCAGAAGGACCATGCCTGACGCCAGCCTCTCTGCTAACTCAAGCAATATATGCATTTAAGGACAGAAAACAACATGTGTGGGATGACTTCCAGCCTTTCTCCTCCACCGGAGCCAGGGTGGTTGCTCTCAGAGCCACCTCCGTAGTAGCTAGTCAGCAATGGCCTCCTCCATGGCATCAGGTTGGCCTGCGGCTTGTGGGCACCGTGGGCCTCCCCTCAGCTGTGGGTTGGTCGTCATCTTCTCTCACTCGTGGGGACAACATATCTGCTGGTCACCTGCGACTGTTGCGGGCTCCTTGCGTCCCACCATGGGGAGAGGGTGGCGTGGCGCGTCCCGCTGCCATCAACCAGAGGTGGCGGGGAAATCTACTCTGCGAAGGCGGACAGTTGTGTCTGGCTGGTTTTATTTTTCTGCTGAAACTCACCATATACCAGTCCCCATGACGATACCATTGGTTCTGAGGGAGGGGGGGGGATTTGCATTTCACCAGGATTATTAAGGTTGGGTGGGATTTATTATTGTTGCTTCACTTTTATGCTGCGGACATGACCCAAAGGCTGTGGTCGGGCTCGGCTCTGCCGTGACGGGGAGCCCGTGAGGTCACTGGGCTGCCATTTACACCGCCCGTGGGGTTCATGGCCTAAACTGGGGATGAGGCAGAACAGCAGGCCAGCATGGGGTGGGCCATCACTGGGCTACCCCTTTACCAAGAGGTGGGCGCTGGTCAGCCAACAAGCAACACTGGTCATGACTAACCTCTGCCCGGCGGCAGTCAGGCTGCCCTGTGCCTCCTGAGTGCCTTGGGGGAAAGACGGGAGTCCTGCGAGCCGCCGGGGCCTCTCATTTGACTTTTGGCTTTTAGCTCGCACTGGGCCACATTTTCACATTCGGTGGGTTTTAGTAGCAAAAAGAAGACAGCCTTGTCTCTAAAATGTCTCCCTCCGTCTCTTCTCCCCCCGCAGCTGTCCCTGAGAGCCTCCCTCATCTCTCCTAGTGCCCATCAGCAATGGTGGTGTGACCCACCACGTCCCGTCACGAAACCTGGCGCGGGGTGGCATAATTCACAAATTACTACGTGATGGCGTAATTAACACACGGTGGGGTTTATTCCTTTGGGAAAATGGCTCGGTTTATAACCTCAGTTTCTGGATTCTTTCTGACCGAGGGAAATGTGAGAGCTAGCCCAATTTGTGTCGACTGGATGAACTCTGAGACTAAAATGCATGATGACCCTTGAAATGAAGAGTCTTTGATAAGCAGGTGGGATTGAGTGGGCTGTTCTGGAGCTACGCACTAAACCGAGAAAGAAAACCACTGCGGTTTCTGGTGATGGAAAAATTACATGACTGTATTAGTGCTTCTCAATTAAATTGCATGAAAACAGAAAGCAGAATTTCAAGTTTAAGGACAAAATGAAACATCAACTACTTTTAATACCTTAGGAAAAAATGTTGAGAAGTTGTTTTTCTTTGGGGATTTAAGTCAACAAGGGTGGAACTTGTTCTGAGGCAGAATTAGAACAAATTTTGAAATGTTGAAAACCTCACTGAGACAAGTTTTTCAGCTTTCAGCAGAGCTTGAATGGAGCTAAAAGGATATAAGTTTTATTTGACAAGACAAAGATAAACTTGTTGCTAACAATAGAGATATAATATATTTACAGTGTTCTTATACTTGCAATGTATAGGTTGGTAGGAGGCAGGGAGGTCTTTTGCTAGTACAAGCATCTCAGTTGGTCTGATAAAAATTGTATCTCAAAGCTTTGCTTATAGAATAGTAGGAATTTTTAACAAAAAGGAAACATTGCTGTGGGGAAAAAAGTCTCCCCTAAAAACTGTTCAGTGAAATCGTAACCTTCAGTTAAGAAAAAGAAAAAATTCTTTGAATGGAAGTGCTGGGACCTACTCAGTTACTACTGCAGACCATTCTAATTGGAAAGAAAAAATGGTTTTATAAAATTAATCCAGGCCATATGAACTGATAAAATGCACTGATATTTCCAAAATGGTAAGTGGCAAGGTGCTGTGACCAAGGGCTAGGTATCATATCAGTGCAAAACGGTTTGATCGTGGTCTTTGAATTTTTTTTTTTTTTATTCATAGCATGGAAAAAAATTAGATTTTGTAGACAATAAGGATTGATGGTATGACAAGTAGAGGTGCAGAGAGATCCCTGACACAGCTATCTGAATCTGGATCTGGTAAGCTGAAACAAATCAAACAACATACATTTCAATTCCACCAAATGCAAGGTCAAATATTTAGAAACAAAAGATGTAGGAAGCACTGATGGGCTATAGGAGGTTATGGTTTAGATATGTCCTGGAAGCAGTGAATTTGAAGAGATTTTTGTGTTATTGTAAATAAGCAGCTGAACGTGTCGTTCCTTTTGTTGTCCCGAGGCACGACGGGTTTTGTGACACCTGGCATACTGCTTTGGAGCAAATAGATGATATTACCTCCAGTAATGGAGCTGGGAAGATCATTATTGAAAGGCAGCATTCGGTTCTGGTCCTCACACTCTAAGCGGGCAGAGGCACAAGTGCATTGAAAAGCTGGGGGTTCAGCAAACACCTACACACAGAGACACGGTAGTCGGCGTGTTCAGGATACCAAAAGAAAGCTTTAGAGGGTGGTTTGGCTGCAGTATCTCCATGTCAACACCTGCCTCTGGTACTAAAGGCTCTAATAGACCCATCACTTCTCACCAAACTCTTGTAACACAGTGCTCGTAAGATGAGCACTTGATTGGACTTAAGTGTGATAAATTCCAAAGGAAAATAAGATGCTGACAGTGAGAGCAATTAACTGCTGGAACAGCCTCTCAGGAAGAGCAGTGAATCCGTCATGACTGCTTGCCTCTTAATTCACAGCTAAATGGCTTTCTGGAAGGTTCGGTCCAGTTCAGCCACTGCCGCGGAACAGGATCCAGCTGCCTTAAGAAGGCAGAACTCCTTCTATAGCCGTCCCTGGGGGGTGAACCCCTGTGACCCTCCTGGCCAGCGCAGCCTCGGCTCCCACTCATTTCGGTGTAATGCATTAGCACAAACCTGCGCTCCTCTTCACAGACACCTTTGCCACAGCCGCTTTCCTGAAACCGGTAAGGATAATTTCCTGAAGACACTGTGATTAATGCAAAATTGTTTACCAGATCCTAGGCCCACCAGAATTCCTGGGTGAAAGATGCCTCCATTGCATTTTAAAATGTATATGACACAAGTGGGCTGTAATCCTTGACTGGCCCTGAGAGTGTGAACTCCAAGCACCCTGGGTTCCTTACCTGGATTTAAAACTTGGTCTCCAGCCAGGAGAAGATAATATATTCAGCCACGGGAAGTCGTACTCTTCCAATGCCAGTTTTATACTCATCGTGCCTCAGCCTGACATGCTGGCTTTGAGACAAGTGTTTTAAGTTCTTTTTATGAAAGTGGAGGGGTTTCCTGCATTTGGGATGAATCCTGCTTAAGATAATAAAAGCAGATTTCCCTTTCCGGACTTAATCAATAGGTGTCTTCCTGCAGGCAGGGCAGACTGTATCCGCAAGCTGGTGGAAGGAACGCTTGGCTGTGACAAAATAAGAACCGGTGCAGCAATGCAAGAAAGGTGGTAAGACGGAGGCATCTATATACAATAACAACTTGTTAGTACAATCCTTTCATTCCCATTTCCCCCTCACTTGTCTTTTCCTTTACATTTATTTCCCTTTTCCTCTTCCTGCTTCTCTCTTCCATTCTTGTCTTCCTCTCTATCTGTTCTGTCCTGCATGTATCAACGTTTCTTGCCACAAATCAAACCTATTAGGAGCTCCAAAGGGATTCTTGCCAACGGCCTCCCTTTGTGAACTCTCTGGCTTTTTTTTTAATCTGCAGTGTTCCGCATTATATTGCCATTGATTTAATAGACCACCATGAATTTTACTACCTGTCAAACAACAACACAATTATTTTGAATTCTATTGTGGCAGAGCTTGACACCCAGCTCTGCATCACTTTACACTTTTCACCCTGTGCACTTGACAATTCAGGGTAGTGTTATGTGTGATTGCAGGATGGCATTTTGCGTCATTGTTTTAATTTGGCATTTTGGGGGTTGAACAAAATGGCAGTCAATGGATGAAGACTCCCACCTACTTGAATCTGGAAATGACATGTGGAATGTGGAAGCTAATAGAGGGTGTTAAAAAAACCCAAAGCAATTCCCTTCTTCCCTCTCGCTGCTCCCAGCTCTGAATAAACAGGATGGAAGAATCTCATCTTTGCTGTCCGTTCGTTGTTCATGGGTGATCCTGGAAGTTTCCCAAGCAGGATGCTGAGAGTCCCCTCTTGCTGGGCTTTAAGGGGGTGCTCCGTACCACCCAGCAAGGAGGTTAGGTGCACATGCCTGGAGACGTGTTCCCCGTGGACAGGTAAAAATTGTAATGTACTTCGAGGGCTGAGGCTGGCCCTCACCAGTGTGCAGCAGATTTCTTACACGGAACAATGAGTGGATTACAGCTGCGTTAAAATACAGAAAAGATTGGTTAATTCGGGATGAATCAGCCCTTTGTATCCCTTTTTAAAGAGCTCTTTCTGTCATCTTGCATGACCAGGATAAATTGTTTTTCAGATGACAGGAATAACAGATTGAGTCCGCATTGTTCTAGGGCCTGTACGCATGCAGAAAAAGACTCCAACAGCTCGTATGCGCCCCATGAATATATTTCAAGATAGCAACAGGTTCCTTGGTGGAAAGTGTGGACAAAGAATTAAATTACTTGCCCAAGGTCACAGAGTGAGTATGTGTTGGGGCTGCGACCTGTTCTCCAGTGTCTTAAAGTTTTATTCTAAGCATTTTCCTCATGGGGCTTTTCTTCCCCACGTGGTCCTTCCCACAATGAAATGTTCTCCCCGGGGTCGGAAGCAGATGGGTTTGGATTGTGCGTGAGTACAGAAAGCTATTTCGGTAACCACGATTGGTTATGGGAATAGTAACAGCCTGGCTTTTCCTCTCATCCAGCTTCCTCTTTTCCAAGAGAGCTCCTGGTTGAGTTAAAGGTGTAGTGTCAATGTGTGAGGATGCTCACCCTTCCCCATCTCTGAGTTAGGACTTCGGGAGAGGTTTGTTCCATCTGTCCCCTGCAGAGTGAGACCCTCTATGCACAGATGTAATTCATCCATAAAGGAGCTGCCGGCCCCTGGGCATGGGTTGAGAGCTATGCACAGATGTAATTTATCCATAAAAGAGCTGCCGGCCCCTGGGCATGGGTTGAGAGCTGCCTTGAGCCCACTGAGGGCGAGTGGCCGTGCTGGGCTCCTCAAGCCTTCCAAGTTCAAGCCAACCTACTCTTGCTTTGGCCTGAGAGAGAAGGCGAACCTCCTGTGACAAGTAATATATTGATCCGTATAGATTAGAGAGGAGAGAGAATATGCTTCTAGATCTCCTTGGCCTTGCAGTAGAGAAGGTTTATTGTCCTCTTTCAGGAAGCTGGTGGGATGGTACAGACATCTCACTGGGCTCCATCACACATGGGGCAGAGACTTGTCCTGTTGGGGGAGGTTTTTGGCTCAGGGTGGGAAATTCATGGCACGAGCAGAAGTGGGATTGGGCCCAGGTCCCTCTGCCTCCCTTGCAAACACAGAGCTATGATAAAGTTTTAAAAGGCCAGGGTCTTCCTCCCCCAGCGTTGTGACAAATATGCATTGTGTTCTGTTTTGGAGATCCCAGTCGGACAGAATAATTAGGCGGCAACACAATTTATTGCCTGCAGCCCTATAAAGCTCAGGAAGCACTCTTTCAGCCCTCAGCTGGTATTTAATCAACATATCATAACTTTTATTAAGCCTAAATGCAATGCTTCTGAGATACTAAATTTAAAGTGTGCCTGGAAACCAGGGCCATTTTTTTGTTTGATTTACATATCGCAGCATCATGCAAACTGGGAATAGGACGACAAGGAGCCCGGATTACAGTCTTCTCCCTGGTGATGCTTCAGAGACTTTTGTCCTGCCGTGAGACCTCTGATACATCACCAGGTACCAGGACGGCGGGCAGTGGGTCGGAGCCTGTGAGGCCCCAGCTGCTGCTAGAGGTGACGAAAGGGTGGGTGAGTCACAGTGTCGAGATAGGTTCAGCGCAAGCACTATGTGTTGTGACAGTGGCTTCAGCTGCATATCAAGGAGCACTTCGGAGTCCTTGCAGAGATGTCTTCTGCAGCACAGGTCCATGGGCAGGGAAAAATGCTTACCCCCTTCCCGAGAAGTCAATTCCTGCCTGTGAAATGCTGTATGGGTACACTGAGCTCTCCTCGGCATCCCGAGACACCTCTCTGGGGGCATTCGGACACCTCCTTTGTCCTCCCCCATACCGGTCCAGTCTCCCCAGTGCTTCTAAAACAGGATTCCTCCCTTAAGTCCTTTGCATCTGCCAATGGGCAGGCAAGCGCCGCTCGCATCCCCTTTATCCCCCCGCTGAGCTGCCTTTGCCAGCTGCTGAGGTGGGCAACCAGAAAGAAATTCCAGCGGTACCTGGATGCCAACTACCCAGAACGGGTGGTTGTAGCCCTGCGTAGCCAATTTGTGCCCAAACCACACCGATTTCTGCATTGGCCAAACAAAGCTCTGTAACCAGCGTTACGGCTGCCTGCCATAGACTTCCCTGGGCTGGACGATGGGACGGCCATTTCCAGTTGCGATGGGTGGGGGAGAGCGAGGGGGTGATGAGAATCACGCCCTGGTTTCTGAGATCTACAACAGGACTCCCAGGCCAGCCTGCCGGCGCCGCGTCGGATTTGACAGGAACTCAAAAACTTTGCCAAATGTTGGAGACTGGCTTAAAATGCTAAAGACGGTATTTAAAACCCATGGAAATTCTAAAACAAGGATGTTATTAAAGTGGAATTAAGGACAAAAGAGTTGCTAATATCTTCAAGAAAAGGGACAATAAGAACATTTGGGTTTTAAATAGTATTAGAATATTAGCTGAAATCTAGAAATAAGGTTTATCTGTAAAACATTGCATCTGGGAAGGTTTCAATTCACGGATGAGATACTCACTGGATTTCAGGCATCTCATAACACATTCTCTTGCGCTGGGGCCATCCCGGAGCCAGGAGGGCAGGGAGGTGTGTGTGCCACATAGGTTGTCACGGCGGGTCAGCTTGTAACTTCTTCTCAACCTTTGGCATGTGTGACCAGGCGCTTGCAAAATGTGCTTTGCCCTGTCTCCCCAATACTGGAGCGATTGTTTGGGAATACATAACCTCTCGCCTCTCGTCTGAAATCCCATCCCCGCTGTCTGCTGCAGCCAACGCAGTAGTGGGTGTCAATTGGTCGGGGATTGTCCATTAGTATAAGTAACAAGAACCACTGAAACTGCAAGAGCCAGGATAAAAAACTGACATAAATTAACTTTTGGAAAGAGTATGAATCCTCGTGCTTCAAGGGAAAGATGAGTTTCTGAATATTAGGGGTTGGGAGGATATTGCCCTCTGGACAAGTGTGGATTTCTATGGGAAACACTAACCTGCCTGACATGTTTGGTTTGATATTGTCTTTTCTTTCCTCCACAGTGGTTCTGGGTTGATGGTTTTAGAGCTGGTTAAAACTCTGGAACCAACAAAATATTCTGAGAAAGAAGGGTTTTTGCCAAAACTGATTTCTCCTTTTTTCACGAAAAATGCTATCTGCAGGGACATCTTCCTGGGCTGGTGTCATTGCACTAAGCTGGGGCTGGAGGTACGGAGGGTGGAGAAGAAGTAGAAGAAAGCAGAAAAGATGAAGAAAATGACTCACTGAAAGTTTGAAAAAAATGTTTTCCCCCAAATCCAAGCGAGGATAGGAAACTTTCAAAAGGACAAATGCTCCCTTTTGAACAGTGAATTGCTAACCATTGATAAACGTCGTGATTGCCTGGCTGGTTTCTAAACCATAGGTGTGGAAGGCATAGAGAAACTATTTTTTTCTCTTAAATTATAGTCTTTTTTAAAAAGCTGGTTTTCTTACTTCTCAATACTTTCTGAATGTGAGTTACTTATGAATGTTTCTGCAGTTATCAAAGACTTTCGTCCTCTTCTTTTTTAACACTCATGTAGTGATAAAAATAGGAACTTCGGCAGGATAAAGTTGCCTTCTAGGCTTGCATGGGGGCTGATTGCCTGACGTACAGGTCTGGTTCTTGGTCATAATTGTGTTTATAAAGCAAAGTGGAGAGTGGCTGTTGGTCCCAGTATATTGCCATGGCCAGCAGATCAAGAGAAGGGGATATCCCTTCGGCCCTCATGAGGCCATGTCTGCAACAGTGTGTGCAGTCTGGGGCCCCCAGTACAAAAGATGCTGCCAAACTGGAGCAAGTCCAGCAGAGGTCCACAAGCTGGTTGTGGGGCTGGAGCCCAGGACTAACAAGGAGAGAATGAGGGTGCTGGGACAGGGACCAGAGAGCTGGGAGGATTTTAATCTCTGGTGATATTCATCACTCCACGTTTTCCTCTTTGAGGTTCTTACAGATGGTTAGAGCTCCAGCATGTCTTCGTTGATTTACACAACCGTGTGCACCGGGGTCTCTGGGCTGCAGGTTGCTGAATGGCGTGGCTAGCAGAGACTCAATTAAAGCCTGGACCAGAGCCATTGACCTCAATGGAGTTAACTTCCAATGTTCTGTGCTCCACACCTTACACATGAATCTGGAGACACCTGGCAGCTGAAAAAGCTGTGAAGAGCCAGACAGAAACCATTTCAGCACAGGGTAGAGCTCTCTGCCAGAGCCTTTTGGAAGGGGAACAGTTGTCACCTGCAGAGAGCAGCAAAGTTTTGGTGGGGGCTGTTGAAATTTTTGTGTACGCGTGAACAATTTTTTGCAGCTGAAGCACTGCGATGGCACTGAAGCACCCCTGTTGTAAAGCTGCCTGGCTCCTCTGGGGAGCTGCGGAGCAGAGACTGTCTTCTTTATCCCTCCTGTATTCACTGCAGACTACATAAAGATGCAGGAGACTCACTAGCTGGTGGTCACAGGGGACTAAGGTTTCATCTGACATGTAAAACTAAGATATAGTTCTCCCTCTCCTGGGGGAGGCTGGAGATGGAAGGAAACCAAAGCAGCCCTGAGGCTCATCTGAAATGCTCAGTGGAGTGGCTCACCTCTGGCTTAGGCAGAAGATCCGTACCTGGAGGCAAACAGGCAACGTAGGGTCTGCATCTCATGGCTCTGTCTTCTAGTCAGTTGGAAGTCTTTCCTGGTGAATATCACTGGCAAATGCTCTTGTCATTAAATATATTTGTTAGCACATGGATGATTCTGAAACTAAGCTATAATTATTGGTGGAGCTGGCAGTGGTGCCTGTAATTAAGGTTGCCAGACATTTCCCGTTAAAAGATTCTGTTTTCCAATGCTATACCCTTGCCAACATGTAACTGTTCAGGCTGAAATTTTCAGTTGCAGGCCGTTGGCTTGGGCTGGTCTTTGTGTATGTGAATATGTGTGTGTGTGAGAAAGCAGGAGTAAAATATAGTTTAACCAGATCCAAGAGTGTGGTACAGGGAAAAGGCATTGTTTTATAGTTATTTAAGGGAAAAAAAATCTGACAACGGCATTGTTGAGAAGGTTTGGCACTTTCATGCTTAATTTTTATTTTTACAGGGACTTGAAATTTGGCTTTGTGACAGATCTGGGCTTTTTTTTCTCCTTCAGACTCCCCTTCCTGGTTTTGGCCAAGTTGGATGGCTCTGCAGATCTGCTGTCAACGTCAGCAGAAGAGAAGGTTTGCCCTGAAGTTTGTCTGGAGCTTGCGCAACCCGGGGCTGCGGGAAGGAAGCAGGGTTTCCTCCTTCCCAGTGCAGGTTAGCAGCCTGTTATGTCGTTTGGCCCTGGAATGACGAGAATGCAGCTTGGATTTCCTATACCCTACGTGTTTCTCCAGCTGGCTCACACAATAGGAAGGCAATCACGCATGCACTGGTTGCATGGGGATAAGGGCTTTCTGCCATGATGGGCAGAGATAAAGTGGAATACAGAATAGATCGTACAAGGAGATGGGTGGGGAAAGGGTGACTGTCTATGCGGTGAGGTGGGTAAATCCTTGGCAGGTCTTACAGCTTCCATTCCGCTCATCCAGACTGGGGGGTTTGCAGGACCAGGCCATAGCCACGTGTGCCCCTATCTCCCTCTCGCCCGAGACCAGAAGTGGGTCGATGCGAGAGTCCTGAGAGTAGGAACTACTTTGGGGAACCATCATTAGAAGCATCATGTTTACCCTGGCTTCAAGGCTTCTGGATAAAGCTGGGGAAATCTTTTATTTCCCGAAGCACATCAAGTCATATCAAATTTTCTGAGTTGTTTTGGCTGTAATGTCAAAAAATTGTTTCCGGCCAGAATACTTTGTTTAGGTGTTTTGGTTTTGTTTAGCTCTGCAA
>NW_009224856.1:29712-55786 GCF_000690835.1 Fulmarus glacialis
TTAATATATTCTTCCAGTCTTTTAAGGGTTAAAAGTTCCTAAGGCACAAATCTTCTTTTCCTTCCCTTGCGAGGCTTTTGCAGATGATTCAGTGCTAGGACACTTTCCCTGAAAATGAGCCTTACTTCTTTCTGCTTGAGCTGCATCCAAAACAAAACTTTTTGTTCTTCCTCCTTTTGCAAACCTGGTTTTCAAATACTTACAATGTACGTTTCCAGCCTCCTGCAGTCATCACTAAACCAAATTGTATATATTTTGCTCTTCGCGGATCAGTCCTCAAGGCAGAAATCGTTTTTGTCACTCTTCTCTGAACTCCCTCCAGTTTGTCAATATCTTTCTAAAACCAGCGTGCCCGGAGCTGAACGCGCATTGTCAGCTCATGTTCACCATGCTCTACCACTGTGAATGAACAAATTGACCTTTTTGTGAGCACGTGGATATGGCGAAGTGTATCAACAGTTGAAAAAATTACAAAAGGGTTTACAAAGCTGATTTGGATGTGGGGAGGTTGCTGGCCTCATGTCCTGTCCTTGTAGAAACAGATAACGCTAGCTAACCAGAGCAGCGTACTGCTCTGTGGTATGCCATTACAATCTGCTATTTCCCAGGGGGTAGTGATGGGATCATGATTTTTTTTTTTTTTTTTTTTTTTACTGGATGATGGAACATGAAAGACATTTGACCCCCTTCATAGATTCCGTTTCTTCAGTGAATAACTCTTCTTGGCTCCAATTGATGTTGACACCAGAGTAAATCTGTCAACAGTGGAAACATCTCCAGGAGTCGTGATAGGGCTAGATTTTCGAATGAAGATGACACCTGCAAGAGGTCCCTATTGCCTTCAGGATTCCTTTTCATGTGCAGAGCAGCTCTGAAAGCACGGGCTGAAAGTCCTTAGTAATGTATGGAAGTAAATCCAGAAATACACAGACAAGAATGTGGTGCATTTAACCTCTCCTTCCCACGTGATGGAGATTTGGGTTTTCCTTTTAGTTCTTCGTCCTTATTTATGCACAATTCCTCTTCTCCACTGAGTTTACTTGTGCTGAAAGCATCTACCCACTATGAGGAGGTCTTTCACATATGTTGGGAACTTGAGGGCACTGTCTTGCTCCCACCGACATCAATGAACACTTTGCCTCTCATGTCACTAGAACATGAGTTTGTGCTTCATTTTGAGTCATCTGCAATCCCAAAAGCAGAAAATGGAGACCTGCAATGTGTTTCTCGGTCAGTTACATGCCAGTTGAAGATGGACTTGAGGATCATAGCTGAGACTTCATATTTCCCATAACGGAGACCTAGATCAAATGTGGATCCACTCTAATAACATCCGCAGGTCATGTCAGAGACTCTTTTGCATCAGCCTGGCTCCTGTCTGTATTGAAGACATCAGATTTCCTTTTGACGGTGGCATTCAGGCCTGGGGCCCTCACAGCTCTTTTCTTTCCACAGGATTCTGTCTCAGAAAAACACTTAGCATTTCTGACCTCGTGCTATATTATGACAGGATGTTCTTTGTGCACAATCCCATCAACTGCAGCAATTTCATATCTCTAGTTCCAGTAAGTTTTTATGCTCAGCACTGGCTTGATATTTTCTTTGGTCATCCAAGTAGAATTACTTTCCCCAAACTGTTGTCAACTTGGGCCATTTTGTGTTACTTGTTTGAACTTGTCAAATTTCATTTCAGACATGGGTAGTACTTGACTCATATTTACTTCAAACTCCTCTTCCTGCAGTTCATTGCTTTCATTATTTATAGGTGTTCTTGAAAGCATATCTGCTAAGCTCCTTACTGGGCCTGTATTTCACATTTAATGAGTACTTTTGCAATTTCATTACATTTTTCTGAAGTCCAGGTGGCTCATTGTACAATGGATTTTGCTCTATGGCTCCTAGTGCTTTATCGTCTCTTTCTACCTTGATTGAATTCTTCCCATAAACATATTCATGAAAATACTAATGATCTAAAACAATTGCCAGTATTCCATTTTCAGTGCGAGCATAGCTTTTGGTATGTTTTAGGCAGTGGCTCAGATATCATCTTGCAAGACAGCCGTGACCAAAATGACCTTGCATCAACTTGGGTCTTAAGCTCCCTGTTAACCTCAGAATGTTCCAGTGTTGATGCTTCTCTGACAGTTTCTTTTTAGACCAAACCTCATTCTATTTTTAGTTATCTTTGGGCTGTTCTGGACTATCTGCAAAGAACATTCAGCAGTGCCTCTTCACTGTGAGGAAAAATATATTAGTTTACCCGGACCTCTATTTCATGGAGAGATCATTATGTTCAGCATTTGTGCCAAGCCTTGCACAAAAGGTCTTGGCCAGTGAGTAACCTTCTTTCATTGCTGCAATACCAATACTATTACCAGGAAAACCAGTACTGATGTTCTCATGAATTCCCAAAAAGTCTGCTGGTCAGAGGTTTTCAAAGATGGTCTGAGCTTTTCCTAGAGCTGGCAAGCTCCTTTCCTATTGAATACTTCTAGCTGCCTTAATTCATCTGCCCTCCTCTGACTAACTGCGAAAACGCTACTAGAGAACATAAGCATTTTTGTGTTGTCAGTGCTCATGGTCATCCTAAACATCAGATCATCTGCTGGTGTTTCAGTCTCATCTTAATCCTCTGAGATCTGGGCATGATATGTTAGTGCTGAGACTACCCTACAGAGATGTTTGCTTGCATCTCCTGAAAGAAATATTGGGCAAAAGTATGCATCTTTTCCATCAACCTTACCCAGCTTCCTAATATGAAAATCCTCTTGAATTTGGAAGTCTAGACTTGCACACTTCAAACGTGGCTGCAAGCTTCCTTTGGATGTTGCGCTGAGTTTTTTCAGTTTATTCAAATCCTTACTTTGCTTGTTTTAATGAACGTGACTATTTTCTGCTGACCAAGTTTGTTAGTGTCTGTATGCGCTCGGTATGTCTTGTTTTGTCACCCGCTCAGGTTCAGCTGTTGTTTTGTCTTTCAGGGTCAGTGTGACTTCATGTGGTGCATAATTTTTATGGAACTATAGCAGTAGTTTTCAATGTTATGGCCAGTGGCATGACTTGGGTCCCTCTCTTTGTCACCAAATGCGTCGAGAAAGCATATTTCTGGCAGTCTTCCTTGGTTGGTCCACCATGTTGGTCTCTGTATGTCCATCACTCCATTTCTATGCAAATTAATCACAGTCTGTAGCACTTTTATTGGCTGCCTGTTGGTCTGTGGAGCCAACGTGTTTCATGCTCTCTGCAAAATCCAGAAGGATTCAGAAATACTAGTTTTATACCTGATTTAATTTCGAGGTGAGAAGGGGTTCCAAATGGAGGATCTCTTGGGGGTCAGTCACTCTGGTGGAGTGGTAGAGGTGACTTGCAGTGGGTCTCACACAAACTCCACCTTGAAGTTTCATGGCTGCACCCAAGGGTGGACAGAAGAAGGGAAGGGTCTGCACGACTGAAGCAGTTGGATCTATCAGTTGACCTTGGCCAGAGCAGGGGCAAGTTGCCTAATGGGCTGGGAGTTCACGTGAGTTCTCTGGCTAATCTGGAGTCTGGGTTAACACCAGAACGCACCTGGAGCCTCTGATCTGCTCTGAAGCTGGATAAGTGCTCCTGCATTTGGGCTCATGCAGCCAGTTTTTCACACCAAATGGATTCATTTGTTCTGCTGCTTCTTTTCCCTGTGACCACTTACGCAAGAGAGACCTTTCCAGGTCTCCCGCCCTCAAAATCTGTGGCATCCTCCCTTGCCAAGCCCTCCCGAGGAGAAAAGCAGAACCACCAAAACAAAGGTAAAACATTTCAGTGGAAGATTTCTCCAGCAGGCAACCTCCTCCCCCAAAAGCAGGATGCATCAAATAACAGAGCGAGCAAACGTTAAAATTCCGTATGTTTATCATCACGAGCATTTAAAATGGCTGGGAAATTCTTGCTTTTTGGGAGTGACCAGTTCATTGCTTTGCTAAGTATCTTTCTAAGCCACCTCTTGTCAGAAGAAGAGAATAAATGAAAAGAGAGAAAGAGAGAGAGGAGAGAGAGAGAGAGAGAAAAAGACCTTTGCATAGCTTGAGCCTTTGTGCCGTGCATTCAGACTGATTTGTACCCTTTGTAGTCTTAATTATTTGTGAGAGCAGGATAACAGGAGTACCAAGCTCACCCATTATTTCCTGCATAAAAAAAGGCACACAGAAGCCGCTGATCGGTTTTGAATTAGCAAACATGATACTAAAAAAAAAAACGGGGGGAGGGGGGGAGAGAAGAGAGAGAGAGAGAGAGAGAGCATAAAAAAAATTCATTAATATCATCAGGGATTAGGAGGCTGATTAAAGTGTAGCTGTTAGCGTATGCAAATGAGCGATAGGCATTTATCAGAGCCTGTGCAAGCTGTCTCAGAGCTGTAAAGCCCACGTATGTTTTTCAGCTGATTAAAACAGTTTTAAGTTCTGGAGGATTTTTTTTTTTTTTTTTGAGAGAGAATAAAAAAATTTAAAAAGCCACCATCATCTATCCTTTTCCTTTTGGCTAAATTCCTCTAAGTGCACTCCAACCATTTCCACTTGAATGCACTCACTCTCTCTCTCTCTCTTTCTCTTTCGGGTAATGAGAGTTTGGGAAGGAAATGAATGCAAACCGAGCACGAGGCTTGCAAGAGCTTTCTCAGCTTCCCTATGAACTTCCAGAACGCGGTTGTCGGCTGCTGCACCCCAGCAGCATCTCTGAAACACGCGCATGCCGCGATGCTGCAACCCGGCCAGGCTCAGACCCCAGGGAGAAGAAAGGGGCTGGTGGCTCTTCATCAGCCTCACCGTGCTCGGGGGCCACGCTTGGAGCCCTGCCTCACTCTGTTCATGCTCGGATGATGTGAGAAGCTTCATCGAAACCACTCACAAGCCCACCTCCCTGTTACAAAGCTGGCGTATACCTCCTAGCTTGCGAGAAGGACATATAAAACACAGCAGAGGAGCAACGTAAGAGAGGGCTGAAGCTAGTCCATGCAAACATAATCAGATTTCTTTTTTCTGTATCCCACGCCCTGTTGGATTTGGTTGTCCTGGCCAAGGTTTACTGAAGAGACTGGCTGGGGTTGGCTTTGTTCTGGGGTCCCCAGAGGTGAAATCCCCAAAAGGGATTTTTCAGGAAACAGTGGCTAAATTTAACATTTTCCAGACACCTCTGAAGGGTCATGTAACACTGACACCTAAATCTGTGCTCTCTTCTGCAAACCTGGTTCAGATAGTCTACATTTCCAGCACCTCCAAGGAGGAGTCAGTAGTGACACACATATTTCAAAATTCATTGAAATGTCCCTCTGTAATTGCTAATATTAGGACTTCATGCACCCATTCATCAATACTACATTCAAGTTTGGCTTCCCTGGCGTAGGGTCTCTTGTCCATAATCTAAGTATTCTTTTTTTGTAATTTATCAGAGATAATTTCTTAAGGCTCTGGGCAGTTCAGGACTGTTGTTGCTCCTCTACTTGTGGTTCATTTGGGAAGGGAATTTCACAGCCTGGGGAGTCAACAAAAGTGGCTTTGGCAGACTGCTTTTGAAGTGAGGTGACTGCTTGAAGGGAATGAACTACTGGAGGAAATCCTGGAAATGTCCTAGATCTGGGAAAATCATGGGGGAAGTGGCTAAGGATTGTTTTACATGGTTTATCACATGAATCCAAAATTTATCACGTGGATCTTCAACTTACCGCATACGTGGAGTATGCATCATGGTATAGCATCACTTGGAAGAGCAGCCTTAGCTAACAGTCTGCCAACTCTTCCATTATAAACCAACAATGGTATTTAAAGTGGTTATAACTTCGCCGTAAAATTTTGCTCTGTTGAAACTTGGCTAATGAGGTCCCTGCCCAACAGCAATTTTTTTGTTGTTGCATATTTGGAAGTAAATCAGCTTGGCCATTTATGTTTTAAAAGATTACTTCTTTTGAGTCCCAGGCTCTCATTTCTCAAGCTGGCAAACGCTCCGGCTGCTGCAGGGAGAGTGCATCCAGCGTAGAGGAAGGGCTTTGTGCCTGTCATTGAACAGCGACCCCTTCGAATAATCGGAGAAGCACTTCGGGAGGTCCTGGACTGTGTCCCATCCCATATCCCCCCTGCAGAAGCCTGGTTATTCATTGCTATTTCATACCATTCATTATCAACCCATCCAAGACCAGGAAGAAATATTGTGTCTGGGTGGAAAACAGCAAAACAACAGAACGGGGACAGATTTGGAAATAGCTTGTGAGTGACTCAGTAAACCGCGGCGATGAGAACACAGCTGTGCTCAGCACAATGTTCATAACACGAACGGCAGCAAGTCCTTGTGGGTGCAGCTGAGATGAACGCGGCAGAACTCAGCAGCAGGGCTACTGGGACGCGCTGGTGTCTGTCTGGCAGGATGGGCACGGTCATACTGAGCTTTAAACTACTCAAAGGGTGCTGCTGAGAATGGCTACCCAGCAAAGCTGAACTTGGTGTCAACAGATAGGTCAAAATAGTGTCCAAAAGCAGGACCAAGAAACGCCCTTTGAAAAATACACGGGAAACCAGTTAGCATGAAGGAAAATGAGGCAGCTCTAAGCAGAAGTCTTTAAGTATGTCAAACCAGGAATCAAATGGGTGGCTAAGATATCCTCCAGTGATGGATAAAGATCCACCGTTGTTTAGAAGCGGACTTCAAGATTGGAAAAAGTGATTGACTCTCAGTGTTAGTACAGAGTCGGATGCTGCAGCGGGACTGATCTTCATCAGCATTTGACTTTGCAGGTGTCCCACAGTTAAGTAGGACAATTGGCTCTGGACATCACTGACCTTCAGAAGACCCAGCAGAACAGGGGAACTGGACACCACCCGGGTGAATGATGTCGGGATCAGCAAGTGGAAGGTAATGCCCATGGAGAGAGGGAAAGCTAGTGTCGTAGCTGTGCTGAGACTGCTGACCCTCAGCTTCAGTGCCTGTGCCCAAGCTCTGGCACCAGAGAAGGGTTACTGATCTATTCATTCCTTCTGACAAAGTCTTCTTGACTCAGCAGGCCACTAACCAATTTTGCAGGTCATCTGCGTAATAATTTTAAGCACAGAAGCCTTCCCAGACCTTTCCATAACAGCGTTACCCTTCTCTGTATCTTTTCCAGATCTTCTGTGGGACCCTGTGAAATGGGAGCAGATCTGCACCATCACTCACAAGGCAGGACTGGTGCAGGATCACTGTAATGCTCCCTGCTTTATTCTCTATTCCTTTCCTGATGACAAAAAGAAGCAAGAAACTATGACTTGTTTTAGAAAAAAGCCATAAATGGTGACAAAGCTGATACAGCCACTGCTGAGTGTGGGGTCCCACCTCGAAGCCAGTGTGAAGTTCTGGTTGTGCCACATCCAAAATGAAACAAGAAAACAACAAAGGCTTCGAGACAGGCAATACAAATCCTTCCAAGTGAGGCTAGAGTGACGATATCGTCTCTGTTTTCTCCCAGGAGGGAATGAATAGAAAATGAAATGACTGTAATAAACGGCATAAAGAAGGTCAAGCAGGCAATCAAATTTATTTTTTAGACAATTACAACAGTGTCTCATTCAAAGGGACACTGAATAAACTTGAAAGGCAACAGAACTGAAACTGATAAAAAGACACTTTTGTGAGCAATTCATACATAGCTTAGGGAATTCATTGCCCCAAGATATTGCTGCAACCAAGTTCTCCAGTTATGTTACACAGAAAAAAGCCATTACAAAAGATATAAACCTCCACGTTCCAGGACTTAAAGAAGCTTATTCCGCAGCAGCCTGTCCTGGGTTTTCCTGCATCTCCTCTGGCATCTGTGGGTATACAGTGGCACTGGTACTGGACACTGGTGCTGTTCTGAGCTGGTCCGGCTGTTCTTATCTCCCAGCATCTGGAGATTTCCATATTGCAGCTGGCCCTTCAAGAGATGGCACCGTGTGCTGCTCTGGTGGAGCTGGCAGGAGAAGAACGTTTTGCGTTAATGAGAAAATTGGGAATGTTGATTTCCCCTGAGGCTGGACGCACGTTTCAGGACAGAGTGCTCTAAGCGGTTGTTCCCACACGGGGAAAGGAGGTGCGTTGTGGAGTGACAAGGGACGTGGTCTGCTGTGAAGTAGAGGAGGAGCTGGGAAGATGAACGTTTCTTCCCTTCCGCCTTGAGTCACCCTGCTCTTTGGATGCAGGATGCAACGTTGTCCAAATGGGTGCCCCAACCAACCAGGACAAAACTTGAATTTTTTTAGCTTTTTGTTTAAATTAACGCAAGACAAACCTTTGCTCGGTGGCAAGGAACAGAGAATCACAAAGGGCTTTTGGAGGGGCCCATGGAATCCGCTACTCTGACCACAGTGCGCTGGGGCACAGCTCTGTGAAGACAACCCAAAACCACGGAGAATGGTCTCCAGGCAGAAGCGGAGGAACTTCTGCACTGGAAATGAACTACAAAGAGGCTGAACACACCACCTGCAAACCGCCTTGCCATTCTCAACCTAGGCGTCCTGTGTGCGGCATGAAGCAAGCATGGAAATAGTACATAATTGGGGACCTCCTCTGCGGGCTTTGGCATGAGACAACAAACACCCTAATTATGGCATTTAACAACTTCTCAGTCTTTCACCTTATGGCATTTAACATCTTTTGGGTGTGTACCTGCATGGAGTCCTCAGGTGAAAAAAATCATATGCAAATAGCTAGATTTATAATTGTCTGCAAAATACAAAATGTGCCCCCCTGCCCCCAGCTACAACTGTGAAGTTTTTGCAGCTTTGCTTGCAGCAGAAGGTTATAACCCCCCCTTTTTACTAAATAACAGCAATCAAGCTATTCTGAAATGTGTTGTTTCAGTGTAGCCATTCAACAGAACAGGTCACGAGCCAGCCGGTTGAAGATGCCGTTGTCCATCTGCTGAGGATGATGCCCGAGTTTCAGAGAAGCTTTGGGGCAAATTTGCTTCTGCTGATCTCCTTGACACAGGACTATGGAGAGAGACATCAGCAGCTGCTGAGACAGGACAGGAAAAGAAAAAACACTGTTCGACTTTTAAGCATTTTGGACTTCCCCAAAGGCTGGCTGCAGTCTTGTGGAGCTGGCAGCTGAAATTGGAGTCCGAGATGTATTGCAGTAATTCCACCAAGGAAGTGCTAACAACAGGAAACACAATGCAAATATAATCGAGGTCATCAGCCCCTTTTCCTTGCATAAGTACTTAAATATGTGCTCGTATTGCAGTTACTTAACTGTAATTGCTCAGGGCAAATGCAGAGATCAGGTCTTTACAGTCGCTGAGCATGTATTCTTCCTTCAGGTGATATATTGGTTTCTGACCCTCCTTGGGCGCACCCTGTAAATATTTACACACCTCCAGTCAACGGGTTTGTGTGTTTATTCAAAGAGATGACAATTAATATGCAGGGGAAGGAGTTTTCAAAGCTCCTTACAAATGTAGTGTCACCTGTGTAATTGGTATAGGGGACAATGACAGATACCGGTCAGGAGCGGGTGGCCCACCCAAAAGATGTCTGTCTTTTGGAGGGATCTCAAGGAACTTTTTCCTTTGCTTTAGGTGGGCAAAACCTACTTTGAGCAACCACTGAGCGATGTTAGAATTGCCACCCTTGGAAAGACACAGATTACTCACCGATGCCACTAAACTTTCTCTCACGCCGCTGCCAGATGGCCTCCTTGGTCCCTCCAAACCCCGTAGCTATTTTCAGCCTCTTGCAGCTGGCCAGGGGACGGCCACCTGTGGCACTGATAGAGTTAAAAAGGGTGAGGCAATCATTTTTACGGCTAACTGCGCTGCAATGGGAGAACAGAGATGCTAAAGAATATTTACTAAAAGGCAGAACACGTGTAAAAAAAAATATATATCCAAGCACACATAATTACCACAGCATATCATGCTTTCATTTTGCAGCTTTCTTGATAACTTCTGGCACGGCTTTCTGGCAGGGAGAGCGCGGGTTAGAGAACAAGCCATCCGTGCGTCCTTTCCCATCCTTGATGTGCCAAAGAATTGGATACAGCCCCAGCTGAAGCTTTATTCTTGGTTTAATGTGCAGATGCAACTGGCATACTTATGTTTTTCCTGAATGTCTTCTATCATCCAGACCAGGTTAGAGGGACCAGAAGGACAAGGTGAAGAGGACTTCTTTGGAGTACATTCTGTTAGTGCGAGCCATGTTGTGCACCTCCCGCCTCCTTTGCATGTCCCTTGTTAGGTAGAGCTGCTCATCAGAGGGGCTTGTCTCTCGCCTTTGACACTGGAAGAAAACGATGCCTAGAACAAGTAAGACACGCACTTTTCAAACTCAGAGAGTGATGCATCTCAGCCTAAATGCATGCTTACCTGCTCTGACTATCGCTAAATTCTTATGCTCATTCGTTTTCCTTTACCTTTTTAAACAAGAAGTTTGTTGAGGGACATCCTTGCCTCCTTCCCACAGTTTCTAGGCTCCTGAGGGATTCTGCCTGATTCACCCTGGTGCAGGTGAGGAAATACTATGGCCCAACCCAAATATCTGCGTGGATCTGGGGCTTGACCATGGTGCAGGAAGGGAACACCCAGCTCTAGAATCCATCACGCACCCGTTCAGCATTTTCTTGCTATTTTTTGCCTCTTTCTGGCACTATTTTGTTGCACAGGGAAACCCTTGCGGCGAGGTTGCAGGTGGCAGCATGTCACCACGGGAGCTACAAGGGAGGGGGCACCGGGTATGGTGCCAGAGAGCTGTGCGTGGTCCCAAGTCGCTCAGGAGCACTGCAGAAGTGCAATCGCCAGGCTGCACGGCGGTCTGGACAGGGATAGAGGTTTGGATGGGATGTTTCTCTGTTTCTGAGCTTTAGCTGATGCCACAGGGAGATCGGCTGAGTTGTGGCTGCTCTGGTGTTAAAGATCAGGTTTCTGTCATACGGTAGAGCTCAGTTCATCTTGTCTGGAGACTTGTGCCTGCATTTTAGATTGTATACGTGCAAAATGAAGCTTCTGACCCTTCCATGAAGGTTTTCTGCTCTCACAGAACCTGCCTTCAACAATTCTCTCAGCGACGCAGTTGCTTGAAGAGTTTATTTCAGAAATGGGTAGATGTTCATAAGCATTTGCAAGAACTGCTCCCATTGCTACCTTGGTGGAGGGGCTGGGGGTTGCAGAGGCACCCGTAACTCAACAAGATCTCCTGTATTATTATCTTGCACCTTTATCGATCCCAACAGGTCCATCGCAGGAGACACGGGCTCTTCTGGGAGGAAATGGCCGTCTACGTGGGTGTCAATACAGCTCAGCAAAAGCCTGGGAGCAGGGACCAGCTTTACCCTCGTTCACAGGTGGGCAGCGCAGTCCCAGGGAGATGCAGGGAGTTGTTTAATGCCAGCTCTGAGGCAAAAGCAGGCGCTAAGCTCAGACCGCTTTTGCGCCTTCCCCGACGGATCATCCTTCCTCTGGAAATGCCTCTTTCAGCTAATGTATGTCGCAAATAGTTTAGCTCTGGTTTTGCTGTATGGCCTTTTACAAATTCAATTACAAACCCTCTTTTCTTGCCACAGTTGGAATTGTTCTTAGCCTAATACCATGTTCGTCAGGGGGTTGTTTTGTTCTCCTTGCAGCCCAAGATGTCCTTGTTCTAAGTCGTAGCATCTCCTCCGCCTCACGGCCCTGCTACCTTTGCGTGGAACACTTCTGGTGCTCTAAAGATACCAAAAGGTTTTAATTGCAATTAAGCCAAGTCATTTCTACTGTTTCTAGCTGTAAATAAAGAGCCTGTTTTGGATAATGGAGGTAATGGTTTGCTTTTCAACTCTACTTCTAACCTCTGATTTTTGCTTGTAATACTTTATGTGGTTAAATCAATTTTTTCTGCCATTGAATGTAGCCTTTCTTTTTCTTTTTTTTTTTTAAACTCGGTTGTAAAGCATGTGTTTCATCGTATCCTTGTTACCCTAGGACATGCCTGCTGTAGTTAAACTAGACTGTAGTCATGCTCTTTTTCAGAGGGGTCTGGCATTAATAGGAGAAATTTTTGTTTTCTCCTATTGCTATCAAAGAAAGCAAACGTGTTATCGGTTTATTAAAAGCCAGGTACAAAGAAGAGATATCAAAAGGTAACCATCGGAGACAGCAAAGTGAGCTGCATTTTATCAGTCACAGTGTATGAACTGCATGCACTGGGAGCGTGTGGCTGCACAAAACACCGGCTGGGCGGAGGGGCCTCGGGGCTCCTGACCTGTTCGCCACTGTCAGCAGCAGCTAGCACAGGACCTCTCTCTCAGAGGTGATGGAGATGCCCCCGTGCACAGGCGTGTGCTGACTTTCTTCTTGTGAAGGCTCAACCCTTGCTCTGTGGGTAAAGGCAAAATTTCCTATTTCCAGAGATCACAGAATCATAGAATCATTAAGGTTGGAAAAGACCTCTAAGATCATCAAGCCCAACCGTTAACCCAACACCACCATGCCCACTAAACCATGTCCCTAAGCGCCTCATCTCCACGTCTTTTAAATACTTCCAGGGATGGGGACTCCACCACTTCCCTGGGCAGCCTGTTCCAAGGCCTGACCACTCTTGCAGTGAAGAAGTTTTTCCTAATGTCCAGTCTAAACCTCCCCTGGCGCAACTTGAGGCCATTTCCTCTCGTCCTGTCACTAGTTACTTGGCGCTTGGTTATATTCAAAACAGTGAGAATTTAGTGCAAGGGCTCTCTTGACAGTATAAGGACCGGCTTTGGGATGTGGGTGTATTTTCTGAAGATACAGTGTGGCTTACCATATTGTGCGCAGGGCTCAGGACACATCTGTTTGGGGGTTACAACCCTTCTGTATGGGCTTAGTCACCTCCAGGCTACCAGCAGGCTATGAGACTGTCCACTGGCTCCCTGCTGTGCCTTATGCTGTTAAACACACTCTTTATTTTCAGAGTTGCTCTAAATGTGCTTTACTAGGGCAAAGTGACTTTTCTAGGTAGGGAACTAATTGTGATTATTTCAGTGCACAGGAAATATAATACGTATCATCAGTACAAACTGATTTAAGCCAGCCAAGGAGTTATCATTATAGAGTATTTTCATGTAGGTCACTGAAAGCCTTGATTAATTAAATACTGCTACGTGATTTCTTTCTAAAGTTTAATCAACAATCCAGATTTTTGATTAAAATATACGAAATTTCAACCACCTCCTCACAGTGACCACACTGTGATTTTAAAAACAGAGTCCTCACATGTCATTGCTGTCGCCTTGAATTGTTCTTCATTGTATGTTGCTAAGGTTGCCCCTTGAATCCTGCCTCAATCATTACCCAGCACCCTGCACCAAATCTAAAACATCTGTTTCTTCTGTTTCGCTCTGCTGCTGCACCCTCCTCTCTGTTATTTTTCTGAGCAAACTCGCAACTCAAGGGTGGGAAGAGGAAAGAGAAGGGGATGCTGTCATCCAGTGTGGGGGTTGCACGTGAATTTCAGCCCTGGATGGCATCATATTAATTTGAACATTTCTGTGTTGCTGGCAGACGGCATCTTCTCTTGTAATTTCATTGAACTTGAGTCTCTGCAGAACTTTTGCTCCATAACGTTTGACCATAAACTACTTTGGTAACCTTCAGTTGCTCCTGAGCCAGGTCATAGCTGAGGTAGGGAGTTAAGCCTGTTTCCTCCAAGACTCGGCTGCCGGCTGGCCCGTGGGCAGCATTTGCTGCTCCGTGAAATGCAGCTCCTCAGTCTCTGGATGCTTCCCAAGTATGATGCTCGTTGGTGGCCCTTTTCCCATGGAGATGGCAGGGAGCAGGCTGCTTCCCATCGGTGTTACCTTCGAGCTGCCCAGGCAGCAGCAGTACTAACAAAGAGGAGTAGGGCTCGGTTCACGCAGCACCAGCAGCAACCAAAAAAGGGAATAGCAGGGACATAGAGAATTTCTAAACACATTTTTACAATTAAAGTGCCAAATCCAGAGCCTATACGAGCAATAAAGTATTGCATGTGTGTATCACTTTAAAGACCTGCCTAACCCCCTTCTCCAGAACAGAACCATTAACTCTTTTTTAAGCCAATAATCAATGAGTGTCTAATTTGTTACATTGACATTTTTGCTGGTTTCATCTGAACGAATTAATTAACAGCAAAATCTTTCCTTTCCAGGTGTAAGAGTGGGGGGGTCTCAGCAGCCAGATAAGTTTTGACCTTTGTTGAGAAAACGTTTAAATGAGGTTAAGCCTCAGATCTCGTTGATCGAAGATCTGGTGTCTGCTCTGACAGATCTGGGAATACATTACCTGGGGCTTCCAGGGGGTCTCTAGGCAGTGCCTGGGCTCAGCGGCCTTGGCGGGGCAACTGGGAAGTGGCCAAAATGGGGAGTGGAGAATGTAAAAATAGACCAAACTCCACCCTGGATCCTCTTCCCTGACTCGGAGGCATCCATCTGTCTTAATCTCTACAGCTGCAGCTTGTCCATGAGTCCCTGGGACCTGCACTCTGCTAATTGAAGTGCATTTGGATCGAGGCTTTCTCAGTGTGAAGTGCAGCTTGCCTTTATGAAGCATCATCTCTAACGCACCTCGTGTTGATGGTAGTGTGAGATAGAAACATAGCAAAAAGAGGAGAACAGAAACATTATCAAGGTACACCTCAAGGTACAGCACTCGCTTTAATTGCTTCTGGAGCTCTTCACCTGGGCCTCATCAATAGGGCTAATTCTTGAAGAAACGGGAACGTAGGCGAGTACAAAAGTGCACTCAATTTATTTCCCACAAGAGATGGTCGAGTTGTTTTCTCTTTGTTATGTAGTTTGATAAGAGCAACTGGATAAAGCCTGGGCTGCTACTTAACCACCCTTTGATCTTCCTGCTGTTGGGTGGAGGCTAGCTGCCAAGCTGAGATGCTACGGTGCACAGTGGCAACACCCAGGAGGGAAACAGGGACCCGGGGCTTTTTCTTCTTATGTTGTGGCAGCACCTGAAGCTTTAACCGAGAGATTTGGTTTGTACTTATTAACCCAAGATACCTTTTTGCCATGGAAAACTTGCAATGCAGAAGGGGGACAAGGGAAATGTTTTGCAGATGGGAGGATGCTGAAGCATGCAGAGAGATCTGCTAACGTATCGCGAAGAGCCAAAGCAAAATTATCGAGGAGCAGGTGCAGGTATCCCCTGTGCTGCGGGGTCACCCTCCTCAAAATGTGGGCATTTACCACATCCCTTACCACCGACCCAAGAGACAGCAACTCTTGGATCAGTGAAATAACCTGAGATGCCTCTTCGGGCACCTTCAGACACCCGCCCGCCCGGCGCAGCCCCTGAGTCCTCCTCAGCCAGGGCCAGGCTCAGCTTGCATCCAGCAAGCCTGGGTGCCTCCGTGTCCAGACGTCTCCTTTGGCACCTCCCGGGTGCCAGCTTCCCTGCAGGTCCCTCACTCAGGGGCCCATCACGGGGCTGAGGAGCCACCCCACCGCCAATGCTGCCCCATGTCCATGTTGACCTCTTTGCTGGATTTTTTCCAAGGCAGGTGTCTGGAGCACAGCGATTGCAATGCTTGGGAGGGCACGTAGGCTACACGTTCAGTTTGCCTCTTTTGTGGCAGATCCCACCTCTTCCTTGTAGCATCCTCTTCTCTGTCCTCTATACTTTTCTTAAGTCCTAACTAACTAGTGCAGTCTCAGTAAAAATTAATAATGTTATCCCTGAGAAAAGCTCAACATTACCTTCTTACCAGTATTCTGCCATGGTTTTGAGTAAATGAGTTTGAAAATAGCTGGAATAGCAAAGCCGATGGGTTGTGTCCACCACGGGTGAGAGAAGTGACTCAAGTGATGCCCTGCACCCCGACTCCTGCCCTGACAGTTAGCAGGCCTGAGGCACAATCCATTTGCTATCCTCACATTTGCTGTAGAACGAACACCTGCGTGTGCTTGCTACTGTAAAACTGTATTGACGAGTTTGGTTTTCAAATTTTAAATGACTCTGTTAAAGAGGATTTATTCAGGGGAGCGCAATAGCTGCCATCTGCTGTGGGGTGGTCATGAGATTTTGCAGAAGATGACACTGCTGCCTGAGCAATTGATCCCTGTTTTAGGTCAGCTCATGTCCTAACTCTATAAGCAACAGGTTTTAAAAATCTGACCTGATGCTTTGTCCAGTTGTGAGGGATATTTTTCTTAAATGTTTCCTGGTGCTGTTTCCCGTAAGGCGTTTGAGGGGACGGCATTGCCTGTCCCGTGGTATGACTTGTGGTGGAGCTGTGGTCAGTCACATCTCCTCAACATTCCCAGGGACTGTGGAAGCCCACACCTCCGACAGGGGACGTTGGAGCCTCCAAAGGATTCTTTAGGTGCCCCATTCCCGGTGGCCTCAGTGACAGTAAGGAGCTCAGCTGCGGAGGCAATCTGAAGTGCAGGACTCTGCTGGTGACACGTCACAGCTTCTATGGCAAAATCAGGTCTCCAGCTGCAACCATGGAGAACACACGCAGACCTGGGTTTCCCCCTAAACCCCCACAGCCAACATCTCCTCTGTGCGAAACCCACAGCAGCTGCCTCACGGTCTGTCCTACCTCAGCAGCAATGTCCTCAGAGGCTGTGTCCCCACTGGGCATGTCCTGGTGTCACCCAATAGGCCACCAGTAGGGCCATGTGCGATGAACGGACCTCTCCACGAGCAGCATCATGGTCTCTGCGATGCTGGCTGGATGGCACGACTTCTCCATCGCTGTCCTTTGGGTTTATCCACGTGCCCATGGATTAGCACCACCAGGAGAGCTTTTTTTACGCCTTCATCCTCATCTGCTGCCAGGCGTTCTGGTGTGACTGCTTTTGCTTTTAAGTGCCTTGCATTGGTGTATAGCTATGTACAGTGCCTGTTTCTGCGCTCCCAACAGTGTAAATCAAGATTAATTCCACTGAAGTTTATGGAGTTACGCCAGTGTAAAAACTGACTGATAAGAGATTCAGGCCATTATCGTCGGGTTTGTTCACTTGTTTGTTTGAAATTATATGTGTTGTTGTGGAATGATAAAAGGCATGGATTCAAAGGCAGGTTCACTGCAAAATACGATTCAAAAGGCTTTTGAGTTCACATAATACAGCAAAACAATCACTTACAGCAGTTAACATTTTACTGTGGAGTAGTATCACAGAGTTTGGAGAAGGAGAGGAAAAGAATGAAGCAGAGAAGGAGGGGGAGAATGGAAGTTTCACTATCCACCATCGAAGGCAGCAATGGCAAAACAGGGGTGCTATCACAAAATTTTACATCGATGGTAATTTAAGCAGGTGTCCGTGAGAATGAGGCAGGTGGTTCCCAAAACCCCTCAGTGCCAGGTCCCGGGGGGGCCCACCAGCTCGGAGCCCAAGCGGACACCGCAATTTCCTATTTTTTGCAAATTCATTTTGCAAAACAGCCCACTGCAAATCAATGCAGCAGCAGGGCAGAGCAGGCTCACCAGCTCCTGGGCTGTTAACTCCTCTCCAAAAGAGCTGGTGTCCCACCCGTCCTTGTGTTTGCACTCAGACCCCCCTCTCCTTTAACACAGCAGAAGCAGAGGCAGTACCCCTGCCTCTGCATTTGCTTCAAAATATCTCTGTCCTGGGGGATGCGGCATGGAAAAGCCACTGGTTTTTCTCCTTTATGTTCTACAAAGCAAATGGCCAGTGGATAAATAATTCCGGTTTCTTTCCGTGCTGTTCCTAAAGAGATTTTTAGCTGACATCTAGTTGCATACGCCTAGTATCAATGCAATTTTCCCTTCTTTGTGGGAATTGTAGTTTCCGTTCTTTCACCTCCTGAACGATACACATTCACCCTGCTGAGTTACTCTCCTTCCTGCCAGATGCTGCTTGGAGCAACCTGTCCTCCAGCATCTGCTGGTTTCTCCAGCACCTCGCTTAAGCGATTGCAGTGCCAGCATTTTGGTTCCTTGAATGCAGAGATACATCTCCTGAAGGACTCCAAGCTGTTGACAGGTGGGTTTGCTCTTACGCAAATGTATTTATAAATTGGAATAGTGGGATTCAATTTTCTGCGGCTGTTAATAATCTCACTGTTTACATGTACGCATACACTTCTTCAGCAATTTGTACTCATTTCAGTGTGACCTATGTATTATTGTCTATGTTTATGTTAGAGGACGTTGCTTTGCAAAGTTGAGGTTGGGGAAAGGCAGGTTTCAGGATTGCTTGTGGCTTGTTGTGGGTGTGATCAAGACAATATGTTTAATTAGTGCTTTTTCTCCTTGGCTGAGTAGAGGGTAGGTGGTACCGGGGTAACAACGTGATGGTTTGACATTTCCCTCATCCTTCGGTGTGTGGCTCCAGGAGATTTCCACCTGGATGCCAGCCGGACTGCTGACAGCTCTTGACTTTGGTGCTTGTATCTCATCCTCTTGCTTGTTCGGAAAGTCCCGTCTATAGACGGGTGATGGAGGGCAGCAGTGGTCTCTCTGACATGCATCGCTCACATGCAAGGTGGGGTGCTGCCCTCCTGGGTCTGCACACCTCTAAATGCCCTTGGGTCCCAACGCCCTGGGGTCTGATCCATGGGGATCAAGCCTTGCTTTATAAATCTGGAGCTTTACATGGAGAACTTTTGGTGGGTCTTTCTCCATGGGCCCAGCTGGCATCTCTGCCCACCAAAGCCGTGTCGGTGCTGAGTGCTAGCTGGAGATATCCTCATAGACCTGCCCTAAGCAGACCAAGAAGATGCTGCAGAGCTGTGCCGGTGGCAGGAGGTCCCTGTGGTCTTGGGGCAGATATACAGCCAAAGGGCGGGCGTCTCCGCTGCCGTCTTGGTCTTGCAGAGGGAAAAGCCTTGATTCATGCCGAGTAGGGACAGAAATGGCAGTAGACCTACGCAAGCGACACCCATCACGGTTCGGTCCCAGTGCTCTCCTAAATAACCGCCTTTTGTTGGGGGTGATATTTCACTCCCCGGCGCCGAGCACATCCGTGCCTTCGCGCCGCGGGGACCGACCAGCCCAGCCCAGCCCCACGGGCCGTGCGGAGCACGCGGCGGCAGCATCCTTCCCATGCCAAAAAGGGGCTCTTGCATTATTCCACTGCCTTTTTTTTCCCCCCTTGGTGCTTGCCTATGTAATGTTCTTCCCTTACAAATTTCATCTTGCTGCACTGTGCATCCAAACGATTCAGTGATGGAGCGCACAGGGAAAAAAAATTATAATGCCATTAAAAGTTATCATAAATTTCAGATCAGCATCACTTTTAATCCGATACACAATTTTACTGCCTCTATAAAGTAGGTGATTTGCAGTGGTCTGAGGCGTCTCCTGGCGCGTTTTACTTCTTTTTAAATTAAACACACCAACTTTGTGCTGAATTCAGAGAGCGGACATAAAAAAGGGGGTAAAAAGGAGAGGGAAGGGACATCAGATGGGAATTGCAATTGAATCTTTATATATGCCATCTTGGTACTGTGGTACTAAATATAGTGCCAGGTAAATAGATGTGCTGAAATATTCAGAATAAAAAACAAATGTTCCAATAGCAGAGAAACTGAACATGGAAAATGTTTCCCTTGCTGCTGGGCTTTAGAGCCTAAAATGCTGTTGTTTAAAACACTCTGTGCTGGAAGATCTTATGTATCTCATGCATTAAATTATACACTGTGCACAAACATGTATTTTATATTTTATATTGTATATTATGTGGTTTCTCACCCTCCCCCTGGCAATGGAGTGAGCTGTAAACCCAGAATATCCAATTAATATAAATATGACATTATGCCATTTTCTGATATTAAATTTTTAGGAGTGGAAATGTAAACAGATAGGATTTCATGGATAAATATTTGAAATTAAGATCAGAGATAAGGTAATTATGTGCTGGTGATGAACATTTCACCTGCTTGTAGGCCCACACGTGTCACAGCCCGACAAAACCACTGTGACCACCTGATGGGGTAGTCCCCATCGCCACCTTTCTGCCCCAGTGACCCCCCACTTCTGGGCCAACAGTTTGCAGCTGATCTAATGCATATCTTGTCAAAATACATCCTGCCTTTGCTCAAGGTCTTGAAGAGATGAAGAATTAACTGGTGGCTTTGGTAAGCTGCTCACTGCCTTCAAAAAAAAAGCAAAATATTTCACCAAGGTGATTCTGAAAGGGTTAATTTCTGTTGTGACTCACTTGATTTTTCTAAAATAAAAAAAAAATTAGATCCAAGTTTTAAAAATTCTTTTTCCAATCAGTATGGCATAGTCATATTGGTATTAAAAAAGATTCACGAGGCTCTGCAGGGCCATGCCAGAAGACCACGCGGTCAAAAGCATAGCCTAGAGAAAGAGCACATACAGTTGCAACCTCTTCCTCTACCTTCTTCTAGACCGGGAGATTTTGATTTGAATAAATTAACTTTTGCCAGCAACAGCAAGAAGCCAAAGCAGCCACATTTCAATGAGATGTTCCCCCAGCGGCTCTCGTTTTCAGCTGGCCACTGGGGTGACCGGTGCAAGAACAATTTTTCCTACGGTTTGCGTGAATTAGGTGTAAAATGACTGAATGGAGAGAGCCAGCCTTGCATTACCAAAGCAATCAAAGAACTCCGGTGGAAAAACCCAGCCCTGAGGATGAGGCTGCATAGGTGAAGTAAGCAGTTTAAGAGATTCAGAAAAAACAACTTTTTTTTAGTTTTAATTTCCAGGTAAACCATTTTCCCTGCCAGCCCCATGCAGGTGCAAGGACCTTTCCCTCCCTGTCCCCGTCGTGGGGCTGTCCCCCTCCCTCGCAGCAGCGCTGTCGGGTGTTTTCCAGCTGCTCCTGCCCTGACACAGCCTCGTTTCCCAACTCTTTGTTTTTGTGAAGCTGGGGCAATTTCTTTCCTGGCTATGGGCTCCGTCGGCAGCTCCTGATCTCCTTCAGACTTCCATGCATGGGTCTGATCTTTCGGCATCGCTTTTCCTTCCTCCCCTCAGCTGTGCAGCACCGCGAGCTGCCTTTTCCTAAAACCTCTCTGCCTTCAAGTGCTTTCCTATCAGGCGCGACACTCTGCAATGGGCCCAAGGGCGTGATATTTTATTTATTTTGATTTATATAATTAAAGGGATGTCTAGGGATAGTTGAGCCAGCCTCGTGCTGATGATGTGGTGAAATGCCACTGGCGTTAAAATGATGGTTTATTTTAACCAGGACTGAGACAGACAGTTGCTGACGCCATTTAGCAGCTTGTCATTGTTGCTGGCAGGGGAAGCATCTGCAGATCTCAAAGAAATGACAGTTTGCTCAGAAAAACTGCCTGTATCGGGTGTCCGGGGCGGAAGGGAAGCAAGTTCCCCGGGCGGCTGCGGGGTCCGACCTCTGCACCCAGGCTGTGTTGCGCTGTGGCTCGCAAGGGAGGAGGTGCCTGGGAGCACCCCCAAAAGTCCCCTCCTGCGCCTGGCACCGGCTGCTTTCTCCTCCCCGCTGCATTTGTAAGCACAGCTAGAGAGCTAATAATGACTTGGGGAGTCATTATTTCCCCCCACCCCCATCTTTTCTTATGGCCGGTCGCTGCTCAGTTTGCATGTTCCCTACCGCATTCTGGAAATCCTTCAGCCCCCACCCAATGCCTCTTTTTCACCGTGCCATTTGTGCGCGCCACGTTGGCAGGACGCTTTGGAAGCCCCGATTTGTGCAGAGGAGAGCTGACCCTTGAAGGTGATGCCAGCAGAGCATGACCTGGCGCTGCGGTGAGGGGCTGCCCCCCACGAGGCACCGCTAGGCACGGCAGTCGGAGCTCAGACCCGACGGTGGGACCACAGCGTGTCAGCAGCGTTGGGTGGGAAAACAAGACTTGCTCCAGCCTCTGAACATTGCAATCTATTAATCCACCCCGCTCCCTACTACCCCCATGGACCCCCCTCCCCAAAACCTGTGAGCAGTATGCAGCTGGAGCATCTCCTTGCTAACTGGTACATCCCCTGCTCCCCCTGATTGCTGCCCGGAGGGCACTCTGGGTGGTGCAGATGACCCTGTGCCTCTCTTTCTCTTTTTATTGCTCACTATTCAAATTCAAGGCTTGTTTAATCAGCAGACGTGGGGGCTTGGGCAGCATGCTGCTATGGGCTGCCTCTCCCACTTTGCTGCCCAGATGTGCGAGGGTAGGAACTGGGGGTTGCGCTGGAGTGGGAGATATGAAACCAGCCAGGGACAGGCACTGGGTAACCGGGAAGGACACGGGGTCTGGGTGCTTGTGCTGAGCATCTCCTGGCAGGGCTCTGAGACGAGATGGCTGGCCCGGCACGTGCTCGCCTCCTCTGGGGTTCATGCTATGGCTTGCTGGGAATCTGGGGGGAAAGATGTTTCCCTTTTTCTTGCAAGATGTTGGCTGCTTAGGTTGGCTTTTACTCCCCCAGCAATGATTCCCACATCCCTGAAGGACTTCTCGTCACCCCATCCATCCGCTGGTCGGGGCTTTCCCTGGGAAGGTGCCTCAAAGTCCCTGCTCAGCCTCCCAGCCCGGCTCCGGGGTGTGCACAGCCCTCTGGGAGGGGGTACCCTGAGGTCCCATGGGAAATGGGGGCTGATTTTGCCGCAGGAGACCCCTTGGCATGATGAGATGGTGTTAGTGAGGGAACCCCACTTCCATGGGGCGATGTTGCAGGGAGGCAGTGACGACCTGTCCCTGGCGCACGGCTGGCTTCTGTCACTTGCCAATTGCCGACCGGTAAGATACGGGACCAACTGTCAATGAGTTTGGAAGCAAATATCCCAGCAAATATCCCAGCAGCTAACTCGCCAGGCGCTTCTGTCAAGCAGAAACTCTGCATGAATTTGCGACGTGCACTTGCACTTCCCCGAGAGTTACAAATCATCAAGACGGCTGTTTGCAGCTAAAAGGTGTCCCAGCAAATGGGGAAATCCTGTTTAAAAAAATGCAATGCTGGAAGAGAAAGTAGGTACCAGATTTCTCTATAAACCACCCCGCTAAATGCTCCGTATTCGTCCCTCCGTATGCACCCCTTGAGATGGGAGCCCTCCTGGGGTCCTCCAGGACAACCTGGCTCCATCCCATGGGGGCACGGCACAGCCTGGGCAGAAAGGGGGACCAGAGCTGGGGCACACGGCTTCATTTTGTGTCCCTCATTAGCAACCCTAATTAGGAGGTTCTTTATGCCTTTCAAATTCAGTGCTTGCAGTAGGGCCGTCTTCCTATTGATGGAACTATAAAAGTGGATAAAACCCACATAGTTCTAAGGAGAATTACCAAATATTGATACTAGGAGAGAGCTGATATCGTATAAATAGTGAATAATGCTTCTAATTACGCAGGCTTTCATTTTCTGGTAGTACAGTGTTCAATACCCCAGGCCGGATCTTCAGCTGAGCCTCTGGCCTTCATTTTAAAGATGGAAAACAAGGCCAAAAAAACCAATTTAAAAAAAATATTCTTAAAGTACTGCTTTGAAGAAGGGGAATTCTTTGGGTGGGATTCACCCACCACAGCTTGAGCCACCCGTGGCGATCCCCATCTCCTCCCCTACGCTTTCTCCCGCTGCGGATGCACTGGTCTGCCGCTGTTTTCCTTCAAGGGCTGCTTTCACGCAGATGCTTACCTTCCAGCTGGCTGGAGATGGAGGACGGGAATACTCTGGACCGCTCCGACATCCACCCACCAGCACTGTCTGTGTCCTGCTGTCGCCTGCCATCAGAAATACGGTATCGCGCTGTTCTCCGTGCCTCCTGCTGATGTGCAAGCCCCGGAGAGCAGGTAAGACAGGGCTCACCCCACCGTGTCCTCAGGCAGGGAAAGAAAAACTTCCTTAGGAAATAAAAATCTGTTGGTTTTCTCCTTTTTTCTGGGCATGATTCTCAGGGCTGGGGGGAAGGTGATGGGGACCCTGGGTCTGTTCACCTGGGGCTGGGTGCTGTGTTTTCCATCACTGCAAGCTATAGATTTGGTTTCACCACCACTTCCTGTTATAGAAAAAAACCCAAAATCTTTTGATGCTCCTTAATTATTTTAATGATACTTTGCCATACCGTTAACATTTTCTCCCCACCCACGTCTTTGTTAAAAATTACTAAAACCATGAAAAAATCTCATAGCAACCTGTAACCAAAATGATGTTTTTCCCTGCTTTTGAGTCAAACTGGGACTAATTTTACTTTCGGATTGTCCAACAATTATTTTCCTTTAACACCTCCAATCATACACAAGCAAGCACGTATCCTCGCAGCTGCCTCCATCCCCTCTGAAACCTCAGCGACACACAGGAACTGCTTTCATGCATTTCTTTCTCTGCACTAAGAAATCCTTACGCTTTCCTTTTCAACCTCTGCCTCTGCTTCGCTATCAAGCGTTGCTGCTGCCTGCTCCCTGCCGCATCCCGTGACGGAAATATCTCTGCTCTGTCCCCGGCGTTGTCACACGCCGCGCACAGACTGCGCCAGCCTGATCTGTCCCAAGGTGTCATTAGCTCCGCGCGTATCTGCTCTCCCACTGTCACCCGTGAGTGTCTCAATGGCCTGCTGTTATCCCCGTGAGACTCTAATATCCCTTTTTATTTGCTTCCCTACGTCACCTGTTCCCTACTTGCATGTGTGTTACTGTGGTACCTCCACCCTGGGCCACGTCCACCCCACCCACGAGGAGCCCAGGAGCCGGGATGGGTGCTGCAGTCCTCGGCCCCGCCGGTCCCTTTGGGCTTAGGGGGTTGTTACCACTTTTGCCGAAGCTACGCTGTGAAGGGCAAGGTTTGCCAGCGAGGGAAGCTGGAGATGCATGGCCAAGCCCATCAGAGGTGGCCGCGGTGGGGTCTGTGGGCAGGGAGGGCAAGAACAAGGCTGCGCGGGAGCAAGAGCAGGACCTACAAACCACCCAAAGGGCAGAGGGCAGCAAGCCCAACACTTTTCCTCCTCTCTGTTGCTTTTTGTTTCTTTGTTTGGTTTTGCTGGTTGCAAATAAGATCAGAAATGAAGTGTCTGGGTTTTATTCCCTCCTCTTGTAGCATCCAGTGGCTCCTCCACCCCTTGCTCACTTCCCCAGGGTTTGCAAACTCATTTTGTACAAGGCCAAGATATTCTCAAAAGCCTAAATCGGTCCTAACTGCCTCAGAGTTTAAAGATGGAGAAAAATATCTCCACTGGCTCACTGGCAGTGAGCTGGCACCCAGAATGAACTGAAATTTTGCTTAAAAAGCAAGAGGTTGGAAGGGATGCCCATGGCGGTGTAGGCGGTGAGTGATGTGCTGTGGAAATACTCACCAATGTGCCGGGAAATGCACCGACTCGTGGCTAGGTAGCCAGACCCCCGCCTGCCTGGTTATCCAAGCCTTCGATTTGGGTTTTTTTATTTCTTCCTTGTCTGCTTATTTGTTTTGCGCTCTACTTTCTCGCTTGTTACCTGTGAGCTGTGCGGCTGGTACCAGCCTGCCCTCAGCATATCAGACTGGTGACCAATATCTCCTTGCTTCTGGCAGCAAGGAGGATGGTGTGCTCTAACGGAGAGGAGCTGGGTACCTCTTCCCGAAGCACTGGTTCAAAAACGGCTGCTGCTCTTGGGTTTTAGAGTAATACATATTCAATTGGGATGTCTGACCACCCAAACTCATGAGGCATTAAGTGGGCTGGGCCATCTGACCTGGACCTTCACAGAGTGAGTTGACCTCAGGACCTCCATCTTTTCAGCATCTTGTGATGATGATCACAACGGGGACCTTGAAATCCTGGGCGGGTGAGCCGGACCCTCAGGGTGCTCAAGGAGTGCGAGCATGTTGCAGGAGCACATGGGAAGAGAAACAAAGGTGTAGGCACGTTAAAAAAAACTTTGGGGGAACAAAGATCCCATGCAGATCGTGAAGTACGATCTGCACAGACCTACCCAAGCCTTTCGAGATGCTCAGCCCTGAGGCCGACTGCAGATGTGAAGGACAGAACCTGACTTGCATCCGGGGAACCGCAAAAAAATGGGGAATCTGCTCCCATCTGGAGCAGGCAGGGGAGTCCGGCCCTATCCGCAGCTGGCTGCACCAAGCAGAGCCAGCACATCAAACCAGCCAACGGCAACACCAAGAAATTCCCTGCCTTGTGCAAATACCTAGCTGGGTACCTCGGAGGTGTCCCTCCATGGCCGAGCACACCCAAAAAGGGGCTGACACCCCCCACCTCTCCCCACTTT